>NW_027526203.1:265150642-265370978 GCF_048455015.1 Haemaphysalis longicornis
GACGACGTGCCATTGACGACGACACGTTGTTCACGCATATGTAGGTAGTCTTTGATTCAGCCGAGTAAGTGCTCTGGAATTCCTAGACTAGATAATTTAAACAAAAGTATGTTTTGCGACACCACATCAAACGCCTTTTTTAGGTCTAGAAATACTCCGTGCATGGACTCTCCCATAGAATTAAGAAGGTGGCAGAAAATTACGATGTAAAAGTGGTGTTCTCTGCACAGAACAAAATAGGAAGTGTGTGTTGCATGGTCAAACAAAAGTATGAAAAAGAAGGAAAGAATGAAGGCAAGAATGAGTGTACCGTAAGACATGGAAAGCAATTTGTTGATTGTATAAAAGATGTCGTGTATCGGATACCAATGACGTGCGGTCATGTGTATGTCGGTCAGACTGGAAGGTGTATAAATATAAGACTGAGAGAACACTTATCTAGTTTAAAAGGACGCCCGTGCACACATTTGGCTTTACATCGTAACGCGTGTGGATGTACACCATGCTTCGACAACACTGTCATTTTGTTCAAGCATCACAATAAAACGTCAAGAGAGATCGTTGAGGCGTTCCATATTTCCCACCAAAAAGAAGACTGTGTAAGCCATCCCTCAGTAGCATTGTTAGATATTGAACTATCGGTACTATCAGCGTTGGTGTGAATTGATGAGTGTACACGTTTTTTGCTATGTGTGCCGGTGATGGGTTCTTGTACTGATCTGCGCAGTGTTGTAGGGTATAAAAGTCTGTGTTTTTTCTAATAAACCACTCAGTTGATAGAAGGCGCTTGTCCGTGTGTTCCTTTCTTTGTCCCCGTTTCTGTGCGCTATTACCTTCAAAATACTCCATCTATCTGGGTGCTGTTGTTTATACCAAGTGTGATATCGTGGATAAATTCTGTTAATTGGGTTGTGCAAGATAATCCGGAGCGAAAGCCGTGCTGTGTAGCTGTGAAGAAATCATTATCCTGGAGGAGTTTCATTAGGCCTGAATAAATTATATGCTCTAAAGTCTTACAGCAAACCGATGTTAAGGACCGCGGCCGATAATTGTGTACGTTTCCTTTATCACCTTGCTTGTGAATCGGAGTTATGTTAGCCAATTTACAATTTGGTAACATTGCATCATGCAGTGAATTTATTAAAGAGTATTTCTAGGAAGGGAGAAATAGTAGTGCGCAACGCTTCAGTACATGATTAGAGATACCATCAGGACCATTTGCAGAATGTGGGTTCAGGTTAACCAGCGCAGCACGTACACCTGGTTCAGTTATAACGATTTCGTCCATGTTGGGCAAATGTATGAAATATCCAGGAACTACGCTCAGTTGGCGTGTGTTAAATACAGAATGAAAGTACTTACTAAAGCATTCAGCTTTACCTACGTCATCTTTAACCAATTTATTATCATTTATTATGACTGGTACTGCATTGCCGTCTTACAATGTTTTGAGACTAAAAAAGGGTGTAAAGATGAAAAAAGGATGTTCATGTATACACCCAAAAAAGGGTGCAAGGTTGCTTAACACCCTAAAATAAGGGTGTGGGCAGCGCAGCTATGCGTGACAGTGCGGATCGGCCGAGCGCGCAGCATGACATGCAGGCACATTTAATACGCGTATGTCACACTTGGAACACAAATAAATTGAGCAAGAAAACCAAGGGGGATGCATGACGACTGCGAGTGCATACTTCCTTGGAAATAAAGTGCTGTTCTTGCTTTATTAGCCAGCGGAAGAAAGTCATCCGACAGAGTAAAATAAGATATTTTGGGGTTAATTTTGTAATTATGAATTTTAATGTGAGCATGTACAAATCAGCACGCGAATACGAAAAAAAAAAAACCTTTTAATGGTAAGGTATTGATTATGTTGAATAAGTCGTAGAATTTTATTAAAAACCAAACACCTGTTTCAGATCATTTCAACACCTACCAAGAAGACTGTTCATAATTTCAACACCTTTTTATCCACAAGGATGTAAAGCTACAAATTAGGGTGGTGGAAACTAAGAAAAAGGGTTAAAAAAAAGGGTCTAAGAAAAAGGGGGTAATAAAAGACCGTCAACTAAGAAAAAAGGTTGGCGGTCTTAGAAAAAAAAAAACTAAGAAAGAGGTATTTTATACCCGCGGGTGGACTGAACATTTTCCACAAGTGGGGGGATGTTTTGTACCTCAGGATTCTTAAAACAATTTGAATTGGCATAATTTATTACCAGTGAAGCTGTTTAAGCTTGAGCTAGGTTCGGTGGCACTAGCAAAAAAAAAAAAAAAAAAAAACAAGAAAAAGAACTCTGCCTCTTGTAATGTGTGTAAGGTATCATAACAGTGAAGCCGGCTGCTTTCGAGCCTGTTCGAGAGTGAGCACAAGAGGCGCATGCGTATGCGCAGCTCTTATAATACCATTTCAAAAGTACCGGTCTTTTCGGGATACTAAAACGCGAAAAAATTGGCGCAGCTTGCACTAGTGGTGCAAAGCTGGAGAAACCGCCAAGCTCGGGGTCGAGCTATAGCTTGGATCCGCCACCAGTGTGGGGAACAGCTCACTGGAACAACCTTGTAAGATCCGGCTAAAGTTGGTCTCAGTTTAGTGTGTATATACTGGTCTTTTTAATTTTAAAAGTGCAAATTGACGTTTCATGTGCCAAAGCTAAACTTGATCCATGAGGCGCACCGTATATGGAAACGAGCGATCATTGCAGACGAACAATTTGTTTTTTGCTATTGAGCATTTCTTACTAGGTGGGGGGGGGGGGGGGGGGGAGGTGGGGATGAGGGGATGTCTTGTATTTCGCAGTGCAAATATACATGCATGCATGGCCTTAATCGGTCAACAGCTGAACACCTACTCCAAACGATTTCAACACCCTACCAAAAACCAAGGGTGATGAGGTTGGTCAACACCTTTTTTTTTTCGCGAAAAGGCTGTAGAGCAACAAATACGGGTGTTCAGTTTAAAAAAAAAAAAAAAGGCCTCCCAACACCTTTTTTCCACTTATGCTACGCCCTTTTTGGTCAAGAAGGGTGTAAAAACGTTTAGCGTGATAGTGTAGCTTTGTTGTGTAAACCTACATTTACTTTAAAAACCAAATGCACGTGTTCTTTCAGACAAAAATGAAAGACACTTTTTTTTTTTACTTTTGATACGGTTCTGATACGGGTAAGTAAAAATGACTGATTCCATTACTTGGTAAACGCAACAGCTTATCGAGATGCACTTATACTAAGGCGCAGACTCAGATACCAATAGAGAAGCATTCAGTACACCTTATCATATCATGTGCATACGTTGAAGTATCCCATGAATATATGTAAAAAAAATGCGAAAGGCCCTCAGACTCCTCCGAGCATGCGCGACTAAAATGCATGGTTTGCGCTTCATATAAGAATGTGTTTGCGCACCACAATGTCTTCAAATGCGCGTGGTACAGCGCGCCTAACATAGCTAGCCCTTTCCGGGGGAGCACTTAGCGGACGTTCGTCAGGGCTTACGGTAAAAAATTTGAGCATAGCTCGAATCTGAAGATGGACGAAATGAAGTCTGGCGACGAGGAATGTCCTTTGTTGTCTTTGCCTAAAGAGTTAATCCTTCACATATTAAGTTTTCTGGACTTTAAGGACATGATGGCCGTCGAGAAGACTTCGCAAGAGTTGTCAGTGCTCGCACAGGACTTGTACGTTGTTCAGAGCGTGCGCTTCCTTCCACGTCACTCTCTGGATGTTTTCGTCAGCTTCATGGATGAGCAACGGGCAGCTGTTTTATCCGTTCTCGACTTGAGCAACTACTCGAGGCCAAGCTCGCAGACTGTGGAGGCCTGCGTCCAGGCCTGCATCAATTTGAGGGTGCTCCGCTGCTCCAACACCCAGCTGCTGCCGACGGCGCTCATCCGACTGCTAAGCAACAGGCTGCGCAGCCTACAGCTGCTCGAATGGTCTCTACTGGGAAGCCCAGAACACGACCAAGACGTGCGCGGCTTCCTGGGCCATAGTGCTCAGGTCAGAGCGGCTGTTTCGATCCCGGAGTCCTTGCGGGACATGTACGTTGAGGCTGTCTCTAAATCAAGCAACATAACTCTGCTCTCCCGCATTCTGAGGCAGTGCACAGCTCTTCGTACGCTGCACGTTCACGAGCGCAGGTCGCGAAACCTGTCGTCAACATTAGCATACGTGGCCCTCCTCAGCTACATGAGCGGCACCTCTGAGAGATTTCGCACTTTCACCTTCACCACCGACTTTACCGGCCCACTAAGGAGCTCGCGGCCTCAAGGCGGACGGTGTCCTCCCTTCGCTCCCCACACTCTCCTCGGACAGCTCGAGGCTGGCCTGAAGATCAGCTCCTTTATCACGCTGGCGCGGGATCCGTACCCATCCGTGAACTGCATTGTCCTGGACCCTGCGGTCACGGAGCCAGTGACTGGACGCATGCCGGAGCTGTTCGCCGTCGTCAAGGGCGACCCGCTTAAAACTCTACAGGCGACAACTTTTTCTGGTACGGCGCGCAACGCACTACGTGCGCTTACGCTCAAAGCGTCACCCGTGCATAAAGTGGTGCGTCCCCATACCTACGGCACCACCCACCCGGGGTGGTTCCTCAGGTTTCTCGTTGGCTGTCCCAACTTGACAGAGCTTAATATCACGTCCTTTCATTTCGAGGCCAACGTGGACTGCTGCTCTGTCCTGGTGGACGCTCGGCTCAACGGGCTCCGAGCTTTGGCCCTGCCTTCGTGCGCCTTGTGCAGGAATGGGCGCCTGCAGAGGCTTGCGTCCGCAAACTTCAAACTCGAAGAACTGGACGTACGCACCACCGAAGTAGTGCTCGGCGAGTATTGCGTCGTCTGCAGTGCGCCCACCACGTGCACGGAGGACTGTTTACATGCACTACCGCAACTGGGTCCCCTGCAGCGCCTGACACTTAGTGACTTGCCGAACGTCCGCAACCTTGACTTCATTAAAGGCTGCTCTATCCAGGAGCTCAGGATCTGCAACATTGGCTCCTCCAGCCGTGTGCTGCAAGATGATTTGGTGACAATAGTGCAGGTGAGTAGCCAGCTGTTTATTTTGCATCACTGGTAGTTCCTTGCTGGACAATATGTCCTGTCCTCCTGGCTAAAGAGCCGCCGTTTAAGCATACTGCTGTGATTTTTTAATTCTACCCCTAGCTTTTATAAATACACAGAGGTGCTAAAAGAAATACGAATTACTGAGCGCACAGGTTCCCACGGATGCTGCGCCGTATGGCTGCAACGTCAGTAAACTGCACGCATGCGCAGTTCTTCCAGAGCGGTTGAAGGTGCTACCTATACTCTTATGGGAAATGCTTGATCATGAAGCGACGCCGGACAATATATTGAAGCGCATTTTCTTGCTGCGTCACCACTGACAAGGACGAGTCTAATGGAATCATGGCAGCTACAACCAGCTTGCTGCGCCCTCGGCTAACGCATAGTAGCTAACACGCACGGGCTGACTTGACGCAGCTGTCTTTCAGCGCTTGGGGGGGGGGGAGGGGGGGGGGGGCATGGATTGTGAATGCAGCAGCTTTATTACAAAACGCTCCCTCAATGTCGCAGTAACGCTTTTAATTATTCAGTTGTGGAGCGACTAGAAAACATACATTTTGTCAGATGTCTGGCAGCGAAAATCGGCGTTACGCGCTAGTTACGCCTGTGCGTGAGTTGCCTGGTTTGGTTTTGTGCATCATGCTTGACGTCCCGTGCCACGTGCTTACACGAAAGCGATCAGTTGAATTTCCAGCGTTTGTTTATTGTAACAATTCCCGTCTTCGCAACGAGAACTCGTGTTCTGCAACCACATATCGGTTGACTGACACAACCTCTGTGAAATTCAGCCATGCGATTTCGCGTGACAGTCATGAACTGCTGCGCGCGAAGCATATGAAACGCAAACTGCAAGCTGGGGCTCCGCAGGGCGGGCAGTTGTTTGTAACCGGCAGTTGTGGTTACTGAGCTTAGCGTATGTTCCCTCTGGTAATCGCCTAATGAAAGCACACTAGACTGTTTAACAACTCTCCTTACGCGGCGCTTTCGCGCGGCCATCGTAAGATACATCGATGGCTACCGAAAGGCGGTGCGATAGGTATCGCCCATATCTAAACGTTCTCGCATTGTTTCTAATCTCTGCCCTGATGGTGCTTGCTTACCGCAATCAGTGTTTTCGAGCAGCGATAAAATGCTAATCGTGAAGTCGACGCGCGAGGCGTATTTTGGCCGACCATGCTTGTATAGGCCCATTAAAAAAAAAAAAAAAAAGCCAGGCCCCGGGCACTCAGCAACATTTCCGAGCATGTGCATTACGGTCTTGTCCTACTTGGGAGTCACATGGGGCTTACTGCGCTCGGATACAGCTCTCCATTGCTAAATTGGTAGTGTCATTTTTTATATTAAAGCATTCATTTTCCCCCAGGGCATAATTACATTGATGGTGACATGACGGGGAAATGGGATCATATTGACATAACGTTCACTTTTGGACTTCGTCCGAGAAATAAGTGATCTGGGGCGTTGTGTCCGCGCAGTGTAGGAGGACGCGCCCTCCAAGCGGAAGCCCGTCCCCGCAAGATGCCGTATCCTCGTCAGATACAAAGTCATACAGGACTAATTTTGCTCAGAAAATACCACAGGACAAATAACAGCGTCGAGTTTAGCGGTTGTGCGTCGAGCTGTTCAATTTGCGAACTTTGCCACTTCTAGGGATGCAATTTACTGCACCTTTTCAAAACCTTTCACAGTATAGAAAATGAATAGCCCAGTGCAAATGCAATTGCATGCCACAATACCGATAGAGACGTGAATTAGTTGTTCTTGCGTGAATCCGCCTTGCAGCAGCGATTGGAGTAACCTACTCAACACGCCGTAGCACGGATACACTCCTCAACATTTTTTTTTAATTCTTGTTACAGTTCACGGAGGGCCTTCGTAACCTGAAACTGGAGAGCAGAGACAAGCCTTACGATATTTCCTTCCAGCGAAGACTCAAGCCGGCTACCCAGCTCCGCTGCCTTTGTGTCACGACGAGAGGCCTTACAACGGACAGCGCGGAAATCCTGCTCACTTACCTTGGAAAAGAGTTTTCTGAAACCCAATCCATCCACGTGCACATCTACACGCCGGGGCAACACCCGCAACGCCTTACCCTGGCCTTGGAATCTATTTTCGAACGCGATGGCGTCCAGGGTCTCAGACGCCACTATATGGATACAATTATCTCCTCCGATGAACTGGTGCTCTGCAATGGCGTCAACTTGGTCGGAGTCCCACGGCCACGCAACTGCGGACCCCGGCGCTCTTGAGCAATCTACCTGAAAGATCCATCCAACGACCAAGGCGTGTCGGAGGTCTGAGCTCCCACATGGAAAGCTGGAAATCTGGAAAAACTCTCAATAGCGGTTCTTCTTCAAAACAACGACGGGCGCCCAGTGCCAATGTTCTTATGTCACGATGCAGGTAGAGGCATCAATTGGTTATTTCACAGACCCTTTGGGGTTTCCATTCAAGGTGTTCCTCGACGAGCCTAAGACTGGGTGAATTGTCGCATTCAGCGAAGCCCTCAATTTTTTTTTCAAAAGGACACTATTTTCAAATTTTATTTGGTAGACAGTAAGCGCAATGCTTGCGCTATTTTCCAAATATTGTTCAGCTGGAAACAAATTCTGTTTTTAGCAATACACTTCGGTTTTTAACTGTACTCATCACGAATTCTTTCATCTGGAGTAAAATCGTCGTGTCAACGCCACCTGATGCAGAGCGTGCTCCCAGTCTTCGGGCAGAACCACCATATTAAGTTCGCTACCAGATACGAGAGACAGAGCGATAATGAAGAGGGCACTCGGGTGGCGGTTTTTAATCGTGAATATGCATGATGGCTTGTTTCTATCGTAGCCGTAATAACGTTCAAGTAGACGAGGCCCGAAAGCTGTAGCTGCGAAGTTTCTTCGTACTCGGTTTTCGTACATGCGCAAATGCCACCGATGTCGAAACCTTTCCAGTGCCTGTAAACTAGCTTGTCTTGTAGCGAAACTGCCTTACGCGCGATTAAACACCCTCACTGGTGTCCATTGGTTTCCGCAGCTGTACTAAAACAATTTCAGTAAATTGTATGTATGTGCACCAATCTATCTATCTGCATATGTGATCTATCTGCAATAAAGTGCGATTGGAGACCCTGCATGAGCCGTATTAAGACTTTTCTGCCACAACGAAGCAAATGGAAGGGTGAGACAGTCTTGCGGGTAATTTGTTTCTTAAGCGTCTACCAAATTCGTGAACTGGTTCGACAACCGTCAGAGGACCCGCATCGGACTTTCAGGATGCACGAACATGCTAGATAGATTCATTTCACCACCTTCGGCTGCCGCGTACGCAACTATAATTGGCTGGTGGTCGCAGCCAGCGGCAGCACTTAGCGCAGGAATGGCACTGACGACGTTGCGTTCGAACAGGGGCCGTGGTTTCTCCTGGTTTCGACGACGCGCCGCATGGCACGCTCAGCATTTGTGGGAAACTCTTCCGAAAAGCAGCCCGTAGCGCCTACCGCGCCGGTTACATGCGCGATAACCTGAGCTCTTTCCCGCACATGTTTCAAGGAACCTTTAAAAACTTCGCAAAATCTGAAATACTTTCAGAATGCAGTCTCCAATCCAATACCAATACAATCCAATCCAATGCAGAATCCAATCGCCATACAATTCAATCCAAGCCCAAGTGCCATTTAATTTAATCCAAACGCCATCGAATTTAATCCTAGTGCCAACCAATTTAATCCAGCTGCCGGAAGGTTGTTCAGGGGTGTTTTGTGCGGAATTAGGCGCAGCTTTGCGGGGTTTCATGCGCGTAGCGTAATGACAATGTGGTGTTTCTTGATCCATTATGTGCAAAAATATATCTTATGCGAACAGCTTAATATACATTTACGTATACATTTACATTTACGCGCTAGACCGTTGCTGTGAGCTGATCGTCTGCGAGAGCGCCGTCGATAACAGAGCTCTTCTGGTCGATAACACACGTCATAAGTATCGTCTGATCTTCTCGTAACAATGCCTTCAGAAGCTCATTTGATAAAGATACATTACTTAAATGCCCTTTGCATTCTTATTTCCAATAATTGAATGCTTTTCTGCAGCGTTAAGCATTATTTCCGAATTATAATACCGTCTGCGAGATCGTCAGAAATATCACCTGCTGGCGACACAGGTGTCGTCTGCTCGCGTAAAAGTACGCTGGCAAATCTGCTGGGGTAACAATACGTGAGCAGACGATACTTCTGACAACCTCGCAGACGATCACCACACGCCACCAACGGATCAAACGAGATCACTCTCCTGGTCTGCGGGTGTTAGTAAATGTCCATTTAGCTGCGCGCATATGATATTTTTCACATAAGGCATCAAGAAACACCACGTTTTCATCACACCACGCGCATCAAAGCCCTCAAAGCTGCGCCTAATTCCGCACAAAACACCCAGAAACAACCTCCCACAGCTGGACTAAATTGGTTGGCACTTGGATTAATTTCGCTGGCACAGTAAAGTTTGGTTCGTTGGTGAACGTGGTTGGTGTCGTCGTGGAGGGTGGTGAAGGACCCGATGACGAGACGAGGCCAGCCGGTGACGAAGAAAAAGAAGTCTATTTACATGTATTTACAAGAGACGACGATGAAGCAAACATAAAACTGGGTTACAATTACGCGCCGCAGCGCACAAAGGGTGGTATCGCGGCGCGATCCCCTGATGGGGGCCCGGAACATGGCCAGGAGATCGTCCTATAGGTGGCGCCGCTTCAGTTAGGGGGCGCCAGGGTCAAATTTCTATAGAGGGGAAACAAACGAAAAAAATACATGGGTTTCTATAGGGCACTGGTCGGTCAAACAAGATTCCTTTAATGTACGGGGAAATTATGCGCAGTGCGGCAGTGGAAATCTACGAAATACACATCAGGCATTAGCCTGCAATGCTTTCCGCAGGCGGAAACCCAACGCAAGCTCTCGATATCAAAGCTGAAATTTTGAAGGAACGTTGGACTCGGTCTGTAGTACACTTCAGCGCAGAGTGTTTCAGGCACATCTCAGACGGAAATGAAAATAACAGCGCAGAAATTACCACAGACACGAAAAGCCGACCCAAAAGGCTTTGCAATCATTCGCGGCAGTGAGAAGACAGTGGCTTTTTTAAAAGAACAGCTGTTCCGTTGGACAATTTACCCGTGGTGAACACGACAAGCTGCCGAAAGTTGCAAGTTTTTCGATAATTCCCATTGAACGTTCCGACTTACCGCGCACAAAAGAAGTTTGGCACTAGGTCACTTTTGATGAACCCTGTGTGTGCGTAGTAAGTTCCATACCTACGGATTGAGTCGCGAGTCAGTGCGGCAATTTATAAGGCCCCGCTTGCGAAGACGATTGATACCCCACACTCCACGCTACGACGAAATGAAACTTGAACACGCCAAAAGTTGCTCTAATAATATATTTTTTTTTTTGCTAGCAACCTTCACTTCAAAACAAGGCCCGCGAAAGTGGTCTAAAAACGCGTTCATTTTATTAAACACGCGTACAAGTAACATCAGCGCCGGTCACCTCCAACGCTCATGCCGCAGGCCACCGTTAAAACAAGCTGATGTTTCCAAGATGAAAGCGCTGATGAATACGCCAGGATACGGCTCCGCGAACGAACAAAAAAAAAAAAAACGAGCACAGCACAATAACACAGAACGATTTCTTTTCAATTTTGCACCTGTTGCGCAACAGTCAGGACCGCGGTACTTACAGGTAGCAACGTAAAACACGCTCCTTGCGCGGACGACCCGTAATCCGCACAAAATAGGCAGCGCGACACGTACCACACACAGTTGTGTGAGTCGGTATCCAATGGTCATTAGACGTCGTCGCACGGAGAGCCGGCAGCGCATATAAGACGGGCGAGCTGACACGCAGACAGTGATGGAACAAGCACAGGTAATTGAAGGCAAACCACGAGATGTACCCAGTTTCACAACTCCATGGGACACACTGCACACCGACACAGACGAGGTAACTCAACGAGCGATAAGCGCCCATTTCCCGCCCAGCCTTAGCACGTCGAGAAAACCAGTACGTTTGAAACAGAAGCTGTCACCGCGACACGAACACTCATTGGACTAAACAATCACGCGACCCGTGGCTGTCTGCAAATAAATGCGTACAAAGACAAGTAGCCGTTGAGGCAGACGATACGGAGGGGGAATCTGGCCGCCGCCTCCACCACCCCCCTCTATTCTTTCCCCAGCACTATGCGCTTATTGGGTGGTCGGAATCAATACAAACACACAAAAACGCGGAAGGTCACTGCTCGTTTGGTTCCCCTCTCCTGAACGACAGCATGCGAAGAAAGAAAGCGCGGGCAGCCGTTATGGCAGTTCGGTGGCTCTTACATCCGCGCGCGATTAGCGAACTTAGCGGAGCTTTTCATGCGAATATAACCAGGTCAGTGTCGCGCGTATTTGCACGTGTATAGTGTGTGAAAGCCTGTGAAGATATTATAACGCTGCCGCCTTCAGCGTCTACTGTGTGGGACTTTGTTCAGTGGGGGAGACAAATTTTTGCACCTGTCGGGGGACCAGTACACCGACGCGAATGCAGTTTCTTACCAAACTGGAATTTCATTCGAACGCCGAGAACTAAACATTGGAGACTTCGCTCCTCTGTTTCTTCTTTTAGTAACTTTTCTCGTGCAACAGTTGTACGGATTCTCATAGCCATGGTAAGAATGACTGAGTGCGGCAGCTTTCGTAGAGGGACGGCTGAATTGTTAGGTAAGTGGGGTTTTAGTTCGAAAAAAAACGCTGTAAAACAGCGAGCAAAATCTTTTCGGGAAATGTGTACAGTTTGAGTAATTCTTTCAGATCAACATATACTCAAAAGTGCTCCCTAGAATTGGATAAATGGCTAAATATCGTTCTCCTGAAATATACGGTACGACTTCGGCCCTGTGAAAAACCCTGTGTCGTCTGCTTTGTTTCCCCTCTATTCAGTTTCTCGTTGGCGCCGCTAGGGGCGTCACTCTAAAATCTCCTCCCCAGTACCGTGCGTGGAGCTCTGGCGCCCAGAGGCTACCACGGGAGCAGGTCTGTCAGCGTGCGCTCTCGGCGGCTGCTCCGGACGAACTCGTCGAAGCACGCGCGAGCAGGGCGCGAGCAATGCCGCCTCCCCCACAGCAGCGCACATGCCAAAAAGGGTTTTGACCTCCGCTCCCCCCCTGGCCGTCCCCGAAGGTCAGGATGAAAGGAAAGCCTCCCCCGACGCCGCGTAAAAGCCGCCGGCGAGGCCCATACAAAGGGTTGCGACTGGCTGGCGTCGGCGGAGGCCGCCCCAACATTCCGAATGTTCGGTCTCCCGATGGGGAGACCGAACAAGGCCACGAGAAGAGAGGGGGGTCATCGTCAAGACGGGGTTCATCGGCGCTGCAATCATTACAGGCACCTTGAATAAATTCGATGCTGTTTGGATTGAATTAGATGACACTTGGATTAAATTGGCTGGCGCTTGCAGTAAATTGTATGGCGATTGGAATAAATTGAGTGGAAAAACCTGTAGTACTCGGATCACGGGGTCACAAAGTACGTGCTATGCGCCCACAAGAATCACCACCTGTATTTTTTTCAATGCCAAACGCATCGCCCGCTTCACAATGGGAGTGAGTGGGACGCCTGTGTCGACAGACTCGACACATGTCGTAAGATGGGGTCCCGAGCTTAAACGGGATCACCCGAACGTAACTGAATACGAGAGCGGCATGCGCTTGGTTGGCAAGGCAACCGATGTTCTAGATTGCCGTATAGCGGCGCTCTGGCCGGTGATAGGCAACTCAGCGCCGCGGCAGAGGACGTTTCGTCAACGTTGCCGCTTTCCGCCACGTGACGCCTCAAGAATAACCGGTCATGTGACTAAAGCGCTGGGAAGGCTAGCAACTGGGGGAGAGTTGCAGGAGTATAGAAGGAAAGGTTTTGATTGATTGATTGTAGGGTTTAACACGCCGACGCAACGCAGGCAATGAGGCGCGCCGTAGTGGAGGGCTCCGGATTAATTTTGACCACCTGAGGATCTTTAACGTGCGCCGAAATCTCGTACACACGGGCATTTTTGCTTTTCGCCTCCATCAGAAAAGCGACCGCCGCGGCCGGGAATCGAACCCGCGACCTCGTGCTCAGCAGCGCAACGCCTTAGCCACTGAGCCACCGCGGCGGGTATAGAAGGAAAGGGCTTGGTTGGCCGCTCGGGGTTGATGCGTTTGGCATTGAAAAAACACAGGAGGCTGTGCCACAAATAACGTAGAAATTTGTTCAAAAGATTTATGTTATTTGGTCTGGGCATTCATTACCCGCTTGAATGACGTGACTAGAGGGGTATCGCAGTTATCGGCCAGCTTCCATTCAGTTTCAGCAGCGAACGCTTTCAATAGCCACTTAAAAAAAAAATCTAGAACATAAGCTTGCACTAGAAGGCGTGTCTAGATTTTGCCCAGAAACTAAGCCATCGGGGGCGCCCGCTAATCGGTGGTGTTCACGTGGCGCCGCTCCTGAAAACCGGTAACAGTGTGGCCTTCAAGCACCGGGCGGCGCGACGCCGTCGTCGGCCGGCCCACAGCGAGGCCAGTGCGGGGAGGGTGTCGCTGCCCTGTGTTCGTGCCTTGTTTCCATTCGTGAGATCCATTATGAACACACCCATTTTGAATTCTTCCGTTCTTTCCTAATCACTTGAACAGTTTACACTGCGACCGCGGTGTTGGCGTAGTCCTGGCAGTGGCTTCCTCGGTAACGTCCACGTGCGCGTGGCCCGGCCCATTCATCTTTTTCGAAACATTCGCACCCATTCAGCCATCATTGTTTCATTGTTTTCGACGTCCATTTGTCACATATACAGCGTGCATACTGCGATGTATTAGGACTGGGGCGGAATCCCCAGTTTTCTGCACTGCTCAAAGTGTCCGTTTCGAGCAATCCCTCACTGGCTGAAAGTAGACGATCAGATGTGACGCAGCACAAGCGAAGTCTCTGCTTCTGCGCACGCGTAATAGGTCAGAGGTCTCGCAAATGCACCTACGTCACGACTGAAACGGATGCGAAATGGACATTTTTGAAACGGACAGACTCAGAATTCCACCCCTGGCGAATACCGTTCAGCTGTTTGAAACAGGATCACCACTCGCTAATCCACCTAGGACGGATCCCTTGTCACGCCAACCATGTTGCCAATGGTGTCCGACAAACCAGAGCAATGAACCCTTGGCTCGCTTGTGCCGTGGTGTGTCAGTTCACAGTCAGTGACCTCCTCGTGCGCCTGTCTAAGTGACGTATCAAAAAAAAAAAAAAAAATTCTTGCCAATCCACCCTGTAAATGTGTTTGGAAAGCAAAGCTATAAATGGCACCCACAACGATTACCCATGCAACGCCCCTTAAATTCACTCACGTCGCTCTACAAATAGTGAAACCAGAGAGAAGTGAAGCACTTAACCACTCCCTTCATTACTCAAAGAGATATTCTTGGTAAGGTTAAATGAATGCATGATGCATCAACGGTGATTGGTTAAGTTGTATCGGTGTAGCACGAGTGGAAACTCTTTTTTTCTAAATTAAAGGAAGCTCAAACCCGGTGTAAGACGATCTCACTCAGATTTCTTAACGGCCCGGAGTGCGGCCCAAAGGAGTGGTTCCTTTTCACTGGAGCCCTTTTGCAGTCCTCGCCGCCTGTGCTGTGTCCACCAGCTGAAGCTGGGTAGGCAGAGAGGGGCTGGACAGAAGCATCTCCCACTGCTCTTGTTGGGTAGTTGACGGAAAGAGAGGGGGGTACTCAGGGCTAAAGTCGCACACCCAGATAATATGGCGGAGTGTTCATAGTTCTGAGCAAAATTTACATTCAGCGTCGTAGCGAATCCGGTGCATATTAAATGAAGACGCGTCGCATGTGGGAAGGAGCCGGATTGTAGCCATAGGGTCGTTTGTTGTTTTCTGGAAAGGTTAGGGTAAGGCGAAGGTAGGGTCTGTCTCTTAAGGCGATAAAGCTCCGTTACCTGCCTGAACATGACAAGCGGGTGACTGTACTGGCGCAGCACCGTAGCACGGGGGCTAAAAGCGCAGGCTTGTCGGTGGGCGCATTTGTTGCCCTCCTTGGACGCGTGAGCGGGTGTCCAGATGAGCTGAATGGGACCGTTTGGGGGGTGGTTTTTTAGCAGATGGTCGGGACACCCAAACTTACTGAAAATTCCGGTAGGCTTGTTGGGTATCGGTGACTACATTCCGAACCTCTGTTTGAGTGAGAGCCAAGGCGATGGCTGCCTCTTCTGCTGCCGATAGGTCTTGGGTCTTGAGTGAGGCACACGCAAGGAGGTTGGTTCTGGAGCCACGATGATGGCGTACTGCTGCCCTCGATGTTGCGAGGCGTCTGTGTACATAACTGCGTGATCCCCATCGAGGGTGGTATTGAGCGCTTGAGCCCGTGCTTGTCGGCGACCCTCGTCGTGTGAGGGGTTCATATTTCTAAGAGAAAGGAACACCTTTAGTTCTTGTCGCCAATAGTACGGGAGTACAGCAAGCGGAGCTACATTCTGTGGTGCCCAGCCAATCTCATGAAGGATGTGGACACCCGCTGCAGTTCTGCTCAATAGGAGCTTCTGGTTAGAAAGATGGTCCTCTATCAGCTCTTCCACCGTGTGGTGGAGCCCCGCGTTAAGCAGCTTCTCTGTGGACGCACCCATGGGAAGACCATTGGCTTGTTCAACCGCCTTTCTAATCATTATATAAAGCATCTTTATGTCCAGCTTGCCGAGAAGAAGACAGGGGGTTGACGTAAGTGATTCTCGAGAGCACAAAAGCCTGAATTAATCGACAGGTATCGGATTCCTTGAGGCCTCGTTTCTTGGTGGCAACTGCCCTGATTATGTGTAGGATTTGATTGATGCTGTGTTTGCGGCGCTGTAAGGATACGTCACTCTTGGTGTTTGCCTGAAGATATAGGCCCAGGATCTTGATGCTGGGGCTTGGAGTGATGTCCTGGCCATCAAGGAGTATTTGAATGTGTTCCTTGAGGTGTCGTTTGGCGTGAGAGGGGACGACAAGTAGCTGTGATTTCTTACGTAAACACTAGAGGCCACAGGCTTTAGCACACTGGCGTACTAGAAGTGAGATGTCATACGTTGGGGTGAGCTTCCTTGAATTTTTGTAACTCCTAGCACATGCGCAAGGCGCGCACAGTGCCGCTAGATGTGCCGTGGGCGGACTGCTCAGCGGCGCGAGAGGTCGCTTGACGCCATCACGTGGAATTCAGCGAGAATGCAAGGGGGTATACCTGTACCCGTGCTTGGTGAGTGCATGCTCCCGGTCTCACCGTGGGCTTGTAGCTAAATCATTAAGACGACGGGCTTTCGAATTGTTATTCTATTAGTTCCACGTTCGATTTCTGGCGGTGCCAGTAAATTCTTTTATTTGTTCGCCGGAGTTTTCTGATGACACCAACGGTCGAGAAGTAGAGATAAAAGGCTTTGCCTTAAAAAAAATGGGGGGGGGGGGGAGGAGAGGGGTTTGAGCAACACAGCGATTTCAGCAACGACATACTAACCGGTGTGTTAACACGATGCTGAGAGAGCAGACAGGCACGGTGACAAAACAGGACACGCTCAGCTGTCAGCGCATGTACGGAGAACAAATGTTATCCCGTTCTTCCCGATACGAAGGTCATTTTTAGACGCCAGGACCGCACGATCCGCGATGGTGTGGAAGCGTACCACATCAGTAGGAGGTGAAGTGAACGTTTCAGAAAGCCATATATTAGTCGTATAGGGAGACTACGTTTTTGGATGGCCCATAATCATGATCTGTTTCTTCTGTTCTTGGTCACGGCCCACTTCGTATCACGCAGTTTCTTATACTATATATATATATACGTGTGTGAAGAAGATCAGTTGACAGTCAGCGCTTGTGTGCCCTTTGTACAAGTTCCGTCCTCGCGTGTTTGCGCCGCAACACAAGCTGGGTTTCATCTGATCCCGCCTCGCGTATTTCTAACTCCACGGGATATCATTCTGATAGCAGCATCACGAGGCTGTCACTCGTTGAAGCGCATAGCTAATGTCCTTGTGTACGACTCGTGCGCGCAGGCCCGTCCAGCAGCGGCGCCCTGACCTCTGGCCTTCACGGAAGCGGTCAGCAGCGCAGAGACAAGTGAAAGTAGTCACGCCATCTCTGGCTGGGCCGGAGGAGCGTGCTCAGCTGGCGCAAGCCAAACAGAGCGGCTCGGCTTTCCGCCCAGCATCCACAAGTGGGCCCGATAAGGCCGCTCGTTTTACCGGCGCAGTCCTCCGCGCGCTCTAGCCATCACAGCGGGTACGGACACGGGGCCTGCGACGAGAGATAGGGCCCGCGCCCCTAGGCTAGGCAGCAAATCAGCCTGTCGATGAACACGAGGGGACTGCCAACAGCGTCGAGTGACAGTGGAAAATATAAAAAGGGGCCGCGCTGTCGAGTGGAATTCGTCTAAGCATATATGCTTAGACGAGCAAATCTCGTGTGCCGCTCTCTGCAGGCGTTAACTATTGCTTCCAAAGTGCTTCCAGGCACGCGCGAAAGGGTGAAACAGCTTATCGGCACACACAGAACACAAATAAGCCGGAATGGGAGTAAATGGCTTGTGTCATAACTCAGTACCAATTCGGAGTTTTCAAAACTCCTTCCAATGGGAGTTTCGCCATACTCCCATTATTTGGGGAGTTTTTTCAGTACCATATGGGAGTTTCATTTTACTGCCACTACAATGGGAGTTTCCAGGGGTACCATTGGGAGTGTATTGTTTCCTCCAACTGGGAGTTTTCAGGGGGCGCATTGGGAGCAGTGTTGACCTGCATTCGAGGTTTTTTTTTGTGTGTGTTTTTGTGCGCTTCATATATATGCGCTGCAGTGGAATTTATTACTGAATTTGGGAGTTCTTAATAAGGGCACAGGCCGCATTTTTATTTTTCGTTGGGGATCACGTAATTTCTAGTCTTTTTCCGCTTCAAACGTGGAATCGCGAAACGTGAGAAGTTTGTTTTCTGCACAGTCAATTTATTGCATAAAAATTACATGAATACGATATACGTGTGAACACGTTAATAAGACAATAAAAACACTGACTCAACAAAACACCTACATCGAGAACACAAGGTATCTTGGTAAGAACTTTATCTACTACAACACTCCTGAATGAAAAAAATTTAAGCCATTTGCAAACAATGAGGTCAGCATGTCGTCGGTGCGCTGTTTGCTTGCACCTGCCTCCCAAACGCTGACGTTGCCGCACCCCCTGGCACGTTCTTCTGGAACCCACAGCAGCACATTCATTAGAGGGATAGCAAAACGCTTTAAATCTGCAGTAACAAATACATAAGCATATTGGGCATCTGACCTGAAAAAAAAAAAGAAACGGCACTGTAAAGACGCTGAACTTGTCACTCTTGTGTCCAACTTTCCGTAATGTCTGAATGTTTGTTTAAAGCTACGCAAAATTGCACTTATGTCCGAGACACCTGCGCTCACTAGTTCGTCAAAACGAAGTGTTCTGCTGTTCAAAAAGGTGCGCCACCCTTGTGGCGACCAACTTCCCAAAATGCTTCATTTCCCTCTTTTCCTTGCGTGTAGTGTTCTGGGAACGAGCTTCAGGTTTTACCCCCCGCACTGCCCCTCTCTCCCCTCACCGAAAGTTAAGGAAAAAATTCGGTCGGTGTGACGCCTGCGCGTGCCCCCCTTCAAAAAAAAAAAATATGCAGTCGTCTGTCGACTCTACAGAATGCTCCCTCGAATGGCGTTTACACCATTTTCCTTGCTAGAGGTGGGCGCCGCCATTTGCTTTTTCTGACCAGACGCTAGCGCCGTCTATGAAGCGACCGCCGAAACCTCCGGGCTGGGCTGTTAAGTGCGCCGTTCTTTGCGTGCGCCTGCTCGGTATCCGTGCATTACCGAGTGAACCGTAGTGGTTTGGAGTTAAGTTAGCGGTTGTAGTGCTTGTGTGTGTGTGTGTGTTCTGTTTTGTTTTCATCATCTGCGGACGGATTTTAGGTCCTAATTTGCTGCCAGAGCGGGAAATTCCGACCCCGGCTGTTGCGAGCAGCAGTAGCAGTGTGGTGGTGGTGCCGGTGGTGCTCCGCAGTTCCGCGATGCAAACGTACCGGTATGGCACCGACTGACATAGAAATCGATATCGGGGAGTAAATACGTGTTTTCAATGCCACCGTGCTTGTTATGTTCACCGATTAATCATGTTTACGGAAGCGCGGACGTCGAATGCGGAGCGCGCACAGCATATGTGGGTCACGGTGATCCGTGCTCGCGATGGACTTTCGACGAGGCGATTGCTACGCTGTTGACATTGCAATGCAATATAATCTTTCTTAACTAGACTTATGATGGTTACTGACGAAACGAAATTACCCGGGCGGGAAAATAACACGACCGCACAACCATTCAAATTACTATTCGAAGGTTGAGCAAAAGGGTTGACGTTCGGGCGAGTTAATATTGGTTGATCATGATCGTGATCATGATTGACCTAACTCTGCGCAGCGCATGTGGCCTGTCGCTCGGAGCCCACCTTTGTGAAACCGCTGCTTGCACCACAAATGCTTCACGCGACCAGCAGTAACTGTTTTGTAATTGTAATACTTTAGATTCCGTGGCAACGCAAAAGGATTAGAAGCTTTTCCTTTGACCGTGTTGTGAACAGGTTGAGCTATTTTCCAAATGCAGCGTTCACGCGTATCTCGAACTGCGTTTCCACATTTGGCTGCCTGCTTATCCTGCTATCGACTAGCAGTGTGCGATGGAGAAAGTTATCCTTTCATATCGTTTGGCAGTGTAATGCGTTGGCCTGAAAAAAAGTAAACAAAACGCCGTGATTTTAAAGGTTAGATTAGATGAAAAGGGAATTGTTTAATGCCAATCGGCTGTAATGACCAAACAATATATGGTATTTTAAATTGACTACAAGGAACCAGAAGTTATTGTAGTGTTGTATTGTTGTATTGTATCGGCGATCGTGAAAGATCCCCAAGTGGGCAAAAATAACCCGCAGCCCTCCACTACGGCGCGCCTAATCACCCATGAAGCGTCGGGGCGTTAAACACCATAATGAATGAATGAATCAATCAACCAACCAATCAATGCTGTATTGTAAAGGATAAAGTTGCTTCTAACATTTCAGGGGGTTCCGTTCCCTGTCGCAGCTTTGCGTGTGATAAATGGATTTTGCTCCGTCTGTTTGCCGACCAAGTGCACCCAACAAACCCTGGAGTTGGTCGTTGGTACAAAGTCGTTGCGATTTATCAACGGAATCCACCGATATGTCAACTAGGTGTGCGTTGGGAAGCGATGCCGCAAAAACACGCCGCAACCGCACTGCATTTTCTCCATGCAGTGTCGTGCGCATGCGTGCTGTCAGCGACTGTTTCTCGCTTTCTCTGGTTGTTCTATGACCCACCACCGCTCAGTGCTGACCAAGCGTCGTTTGCGCCTTGAACGGCATCGCAGCATTGGCTAAAACAGTTGAAAGTTCCGCAAAAACTAAGCACACGGTGCGAAATACTCCTGACCTACGCAGCGGAGCACAACGCGCCGAGCGATGTTAACAGCCCAGCGCGCTCAGGCAACGCTGGTCGGCCGCCGAGAGAACTGGTTTGAGAGTATTTTCCCCCTTTCCCGGCTGCTTATGGAAAATGGTGTACACGCGCCTAGCGTACGGAGAGCTCCCACGGGGCCCCGACCTTCTCCCTTTCCAGTGAAAGCAATTAATCGCCGGCGGCACGCGGCAGTCACCCTCCTCGTAGCAGGCGCGGCTGGCACCACACCTACTTCTCAAGAAAAGCGGCCGTCCTGCGACGTTTGACCGGCCAACTTCACCCTCGCTTGCCAGTAAGCCACAGACACAGCCTAACAAAAACACCTAACAGCCGTCCAGAGTTCGGACAGTTTTAATTCTGCTTGAGAGTGTGAATGAGTGAGTGTTCTGCTCGAGACCCGCGCAAATACGCATTGCTTTCACACCGTTCGGCCTTCCCAATGACGTTCCGGGCATGGTGCCGTCTTTCACGCACAACGCTCACCTCCAGTGGCGGAGAGTCGCCCATGCAGTGGCGCGGGAAACACGTTGAGTTTATTTGACGCTAGAAGGTGCACAAGCCTCCCAAAATGTTGCGTACAATAAAAAACGTGAAAATCCTACCTTCAACCACCTCGCAGAGGCACAACCGCGTTGTTTTTAACGAGCCACTGTCAGCGATCACTGCATTTAGGCCTCGCGTCGGCTCACTGGCGTATGCCGTCGGCTCGAAGGTCGGTGACTCGGAGGCGACGTTGCAGTCCGTCGCACGTCAGTCCAGGCTGGTGCCACAATGTTCGCAACGAGCTTCGGTTGTTGGGAAGCACTTCACATCCGTTCGTCCGGCCGCAAGTTCACACTGGCAATAAATTTTTGGGGACGCTGGAGCTCACACGACATACGACACCAACTGGCAGCCATTTTGTAAGGACGCGTAGAGGAAGAAGGGGGGAAGGAGGAGGAGAAGGAAATGGAGGTGGCGTGGGAGTTTTTAATACTCCCATTAGGACAAACGCAGTAATCACAGCCAGACACTGCGTTTTGTGAAGAGGTACAACCGTGGTAAATGCGCTTATTTACGACGGCTTGTGGCCCCCGGTGTAAACTGGCAGTTTTTCCACCATCATACTACCACACGTGGGAGCAGGCCGCCTGACGTGAGGAGTTTAAAAGACGTATTCCAGCCAAGAAACTCCCATTCAGGCTAACTTGTGTTTTGTGTGCAGTGTTGGAGGAATTTAACGAGACATTTCTGGGCAGTTGTGTTTCGCATGTAAATCGTTCGTACTCTAACCATACTGGTTGATTAGAGAGGTCATTTTGATTTTGTTCAACTGTGATTGCTCTGTTTTCTCAAACATAAAAACATTTCCCCAAAATGAACACAATCAACCTCTATGCCTGTGTTTTCCTCTCGGCTGTCGGCATCGTCACTCGTGCCGCTTCCCCTCGGTTAGCTTAACCTGTCGCATGTGACCTTCAGCTCATCAGCGCCAGAATGACGTGGTGCCCCGATCCACGTCTCAACTCACCCACCTGCCAGTGACGTCACGCTCCGTCCACTCGTTTGGTAAAATATGAAATCGGCGCTCAGCTTCGACTAGTGGCGTAATACCTCTCTAAAAGCGAAGATAACGTGCCTCGGTTCCCGTTAGGGTATCCCCGCTTTTTGTTTTGTGGCCAGGGGCTTCACCGTCAGAGGAATGCAGTGTCCCTACAGTGAACTAGAACACTTGAATAGTGGCCACAGCGGCACCGATAAATTTAGGCCAGAAATCCGGCAATCCGCTATAGGGACCGGGCGGCCGTTGTATGGCACCACCGTCGTTTCAGCGAACAGCGCCGCCCGTGGCGAACCGCTCGTCAGTGGAATGCCGGTGGCGGTCAGCACAGCGTAGTTGTGCATGGCTTTCAGTCGTTTTTCTGCGGTGTGGCTTGCAAAGCGTACGTAACCCCACGGGCATTTTTCAAATCGGTAAATCTTGAGCGTGGATGTGACGTTTACGAGGGATGCCATGTGTGTTATTTACGCCCATACTCGGTATTTACAAATAGCAGACGACGCTCAATGCGCCAAGCTGGAAGTCAAGCTGGAAGTGAAAGTTCGTTGCTTCATGCAATTTTTTTCATGCCTGCATGCAGTTTCGCGAATCGAGGAGTATATTGCCGCTAAATGCTCCCACAAAGCCGGGGTGTGTGCAACCGATCTAGGAATGCTGCGGCGCTGGCCTTTGGCAGTTGATGACGAAACGGCGTCGACGTCGTGCACAAGCGAAAGACAAAGTTTGGGGGTGTCTTCGAAGATTTACCTCAAAACAGAAATTGTGATGGACGACGCTTCCGTAACTTCATTACCGACGGCTGAAACGTGTTTAATTTCACAGAAATGCTCTTACTACAGTCATCGGGAATCGTTGATAGAATAAATATTAATACCGCATGATAGTAGAACGTTATTGGTTGTCGTGGCACTGCTTCACAAGAATTGCAATGGTTGCTGGCTAGTTGGTAAATGGTTTTTCAGAAACTATTCCTGCGTGGCTGAGGGCCGCAAGACAGGAGGGTGCCCGAAACCTGTACTCAGCTTCACAACTGAATGGTGCGGTCGGTTTACAAGCTGCCACCTACGATTGAAAAATCATGCACACCTCCGTCTAACGACGATGATCATTTATCGCAAAGATCTATCGTATGGGTTTCCTTGGTTGCCTTCTGGATTAGAACTTTGACTAATTAAGCGTCGAATTTGACAAGCACGCAGTTTGGTATTTTAATCGCAGCGTCTTTGACTTTGACCATTTCCCATTCGATTTCGCACGAAGAAAGCTTTGTGTTCAACCATCATAATCATTAAATGGAGGGCGAGATGATTTTTCTGTTTAATTTTGAACTTCAATGCCCCCTCTCCAAATCTAAACTTTTTCAGCGTGTCGGAAATATGTCTGTGGTGGAGGACTCGGGCTCATGCACCCATATTTGAGGCAACTAATCGCGCGTTTTTGGTGTCTTTACCAGGCATTACACGATTTTTTTGGTACTCTGTAAAGAATACTTTAGCATTAAAAAACGCCGGCTGACGTTAACACTGCCACATTTTTTTAACTATCGGTGCCAGCATTTATTCTACGCAGGTGGTAAAACGGGAAGGGGAGGAGGGATGGTTTGTAGCTTGGGCTTTTGAGTTGGTGAATAACTTTGGCTCTTGATAAAATGACCACCACAAACGTGGGATTTCCACTTCGGCTTTCAGGCTCCCATGCTGTCACAGTGTCGCTCGCCAAAACCGAAGGTACAAAGCTTACGGTTACAGAAAGTGCAAACTACCGCAACATTTCTACGTACACGGTAATCCATCTCGTATGCAGGTGCCTTTCTATTTAAAGCACACGTATTGAGGTATCCCAGCGCTAAGGCTGGCGTGGAAACCGTAGACATTGAAACCAGCGAAGATAATTTAAAGTGGTAGAAGGGAATTTTAATATTGCTAATGGTTTTATTCCTACTCAGATCGCGCGGAGCCAGGCGCAGAGCGCTGCAAAAAGCGCTCGAGTCAATGTAGCCCTTCCCCAACTTTACAAGCATCCAATAAGTTTGCGTAGCCGTTAATGCGTTTAAGAAAAAAATAATACTAATAATAGTAGTTTTATTCGAGCTCAGAACGGGTGGAGCCAAGCGCAGGTCGCTGCAAAAAGCGCTCATGCCATTGCAGCCGATACCCAACTTTAGACGCGTCTGACAAGTTTACGTAGTCATTACTGCATCTAAGAACCCAACACACCTGTCTAGACTTCGTTTCATCTCAAATGTCTGCTCACAACGCCACCAAAACATACAAAGCACCGAAGTAAACACGACAAAAACAACGGGAGGCTGTGTAGTCCAATGCACCGGCTCATTCCACTGACGAGCGGAGCGCCGAGTGGTGGCGCCACCCGTCCAGCTGCCCGGTCCCTATAGGCACCCAGCAGCGGACTGGGGCCGCTTTGAGCGCAGCACTTTTTCTGATAAAGATGCCTGTAGAGCACGCTATAGGGCATCGATAAAGAAGTGCCGATTTCTCGATCAGTTATCACCCACTTCCTGCAGCGTGCCGTGCCAGCGGTCTACGGGGCTGACAGAGGCAGGGCGTAAAGAAAGACTGCCTTGATGAATGAAGCGGTTCCTCCCTGCCCTTGTAGAATCTACAGTCTGACTGGTCAGCTTCAATATCAATGACTAGCTTCTTTTCATCTTCGCCACTTAAACTATTCGTTCGTCTCGGCCTTTATTATCATGACGTTACCCTAGACACCTATTTGTGTGGGCGCCTGCGCTCGACTCACGATAATCGCGGTGGTTGGTATCTCGAGGAAGGCGCCGACACTTGAGCAAATTGAATGCTAGAACCAGAGGCCGTGATGAGCGTCACATCTTTCACAATAAAAATGACGCACAGAACTACCAGGATATCGAAATCAGCGCTGCTGTTTGGGAGGTCAACGTCTGTGTAATTAGAGTGAACTAGAATACTTGGTGTAATGTGCCTACATGCGCTCTTCAGTCGAGTGCTGTAGGGTTACCGCGCTGGAGTTTTGGCGACATGCAGCGCCCCTAGTGGCCGACGTATCTGGGTAGTACAAAAGCAGACGACCCTCGCCGCCCTCCATGTGTTTTCAATTACAAGCCAGAGCGAAACTTCGTTGTACTTAGTTAAATCGATTTGTGGTGCGTTTCAATAACTGAATAGTGTATTAAATGGCCCTTAAAGTAGTTGCAGAGGTTAAACAAAATAATATCCGCTAAAACAAGCCGATTTATCGGCTTTCTTTTGAGCGAGCGGTCGCGCCGGTCGTCGCGGCGTGGGAACGTACCACAAGGTCGGGTGGTCTAACTTCCTGACGACCATTACCGTTCTTTCTTCTTTCGTGCGGTCGACAAAGGAAAGTTCACGAGTGGCATAAACACGGAATGCTGCTGGTAACTGCAAAAGGTTGCTTCAGCGGGAGAATGCAAACGAACGCAAGAATTGATTTGATTGATTGTGGGGTTTAACGCGCCGACGCAACGCAGGCGATGAGGCGCGCCGTAGTGGAGGGCTCTGGATTAGTTTTGACCACCTGGGGGTCTTTAACGTGCGCCGAAATCTCGTACACACGGGCGTTTTTGCTTTTCGCCTCCATCAGAAAAGCGGCCGCCGCGGCCGGGAATCGAACCCGCGACCCGAACGCAAGAATTGCGCAGCCGACTCAGTTGACACTGCTGGCCTGGCACCGCCTTGAAAGCGAGTGGAAATTTTGTTTTCTATTTTCGCAAACTAAATGATTCTTGCTTAACGTTTTACGCCGCATGATTTACGAACGGCAGGGTACATGCATACTAGCGAGTAGGTGAGGCAATAGCGTAAAAGAAACAAATTAAGCGCTATTAAAGCACGGAATACAAGCACCAAATCACACACCCGCTGCCTGCAGAGATGTGTACTTCTACCTTTGCATAACATAACTCAGCCGCATACACGGCGCGGGGCCCCGAATATTTACATACGATCATCACTGACTCTGTTGGTTATCTTCTAGTGCAGGGGTCGTCGCTAACAATCTCAACGCCTCAAATGGAGTTAAAAGTGACGAATTCTCTGTTCTTGTCTCGCGCGAGAAAAGAACAGAGAATTGGTCGCTTCCAGTTGGATTTTCCCCCATCTTCACACTTCGCCAGATTATTGTCAAATATTATTGGCAATTCGCTATTTTTTTTTTGCATTCAAAGCCCCCCTCCCCCTCCCACACGATTTGCCGTCCAGCCCTCCGCCGTGTCGGCTAGCATGCAACTTGGCCCTGCAATTCAAAACGTTGCTGACCGTCATTCTAGCCTATTAAGTGCGAACTAGGAATATATGATGCAAGAGCGTAATTTAGTAAAATGAGAGATTTGTTTGCTGTCGTCTGGGGATGCACGTGAGGCTGCGCGTGAGCGGACGTGCTCAACAATGGCTGACACCAATATCAACTAAGGCAAGTGCTTTTTCGTCGATTTGTTGAACTTTGAAGCCATCGAACGGCGGGAAGCCGCTAAGGCTAGGCGTGGTCGCCGAGGTTGGGCCCTGCGCCGCGCCGGTCGGGGTTTGCTGAACCTTAGAAGATGACAAGTTTCGACGCAGAAATGGAGCCGCCCATTCCGTCTACTAGTAATTTCGGCAAAATGAGCTTGCAAGTGGAGGGCGAAGACATTTCACCGGAGACGATGAACGAGGCAGGATGGAAAGTGGCCGGCAACCGACTAGCAGGCGTAGCCAGCAACGAGAGACCGCGTCCAGAACGGACAAGAACGCTACCGCGGCTAGAAAAGCGGTTAATTTTTCAAGAAGAACAAGGCCATCAGCAATCAAAGTGGTGAGAATACCAGCGTTACCGAGGGATAATATCAAAATTGCCATAAGGCCGAGAGGCGGAATCAACGTGGCCAAGTTAGGCCTGGTCGAAGTGACCGCGGTGGTTCACGCGGCGGCGGGGACCACCAAGGAAGCCGAATACGAAGACACCCTGTGCGTAAACGCGCAGCAGGACATCATCGTGATCTGCACGGCAGAAGAAGAAATAGCCAGCCGCTACAGCCCAGTCAAAGAGGTCGCAGTGAGAGGGCAGAAGTACGAGGTGTGGGCCTACAGAACCGCCCCGCACAACACGGCCAAGGGAATCATCAGGGGAATCCCGACAAAGGAAACTCGCGAGGACATCGATGAAAGGGTGGTCAACCGACGCAACCCGCTGGTGCTAGGAGCCAAGAGAATCGGAAACACGACGACGGTCATCGTCGTCTTCAAGGGAACTAAGGTGCCAAACTACGTGAGGTACGCATCGGCGCTGCTGCGATGCTCTTTGTACTGCGAGAAGGTGGACGTGTGCTACCAATGCGGTCGAGTAGGCCATCGAAAAGAGGTGTGCCCAAACCCGAGCGGAAAACGATGTCCGTGCTGCGACAAGCTCCGAGCAGTGGAATTCTACGGAGGCAGATTCGGAGTTACAGCGTCACGCGGAAGGGAAGGTCTCCGTCGAGGGAGCGCGTGAGCTGGGCGGACAAGCCAAGGGCACAAAGAGGACCGGCGAAAAAGAGCCCAAGAAGCAACAACAAAAGCAGAGCAAAGAGAACGAAGCCAATGAGGCCCTTCGAGAAGAGAACAGAGAACTAAGTAGAATGCTGGAAGGGATGAAAACAACCATACATAGCATGTCGGAAACCAAGAACGGGGATGCTACTCCGAGCCCCCCATTCGCAGCGACGGCGGAACCCCGCCGAAAGCGCAGCCGATGGATATAACGAGTGACGTCCCGGAACCCAGAGAGCCGGCCATAAAGAAGAGAACAATGGAAAAGCGTGGCACCCAGGAGATTAGTAGCATCGGCGCCGGCATGGAAAAAAGATTGAGCGGCATCGAGGTGCGCATGGACGACAGGTTGAACATGTTGGGAGCGAAAATGGAACGGATGTTCGAGATGATAAAAGCGGCCATCGCAGAGAAGAGCAGGCTGGACCCCGAGCGGTTCCTGAAAATAGAGGGGGCCGTCCAACAGCTACAGAGCCACATGGCAGCAGTTATCCAATACCAGGACCCGCGCAGCGCGCCGCATGGAGGCATCGCTAGAACGGAACAAACATGGACCCAGAACCAACAGTGATCATCCGGCAGTGGAACGGCCGCGGCCTGGAAAGGAAGTGGGTGGTACTACAGCAACACGTCGAGACCAGCAAGAAGAAACCGGTCGTGATCTTACTACAGGAAACACTGGCGACGCATCGGCCACTCCACGGCTACAGAGTGACCTGGTCCGCCAAGTGAGACAGCAGGGGACTGTGCATCATGACCAAAGAGGAGCACACAATGCCTGAAATTCAACTCAAAAACGTCGCAGTCGACCACGTACTAGCCGAGGTGGTAATTGGCAAGAAGAGGAAGGAGAGCGTCTATGTCCTCAACGTGTACAGCAACCCGAGCAAGCGCAAACAACGCTTCAGGGCACACCTGTACAGAGCGAGCTCACAGGCAAACGGCTCCAAGCTGATGTTCTGTGGCGACTTCAACGCCGTAGACCAGTCTTGGGGGTACGCCAAGAGCAACGCCAAGGGCAGGAACCTGGCGCAAAACGCGATCGACAACGGATACGTCCTCGTCACGGACCCCTCCAACCCGACGAGAATGGGAAACTCGGTATCCAGGGATACTACTCCCGACCTCACCTTCTTCAAGAACGTTGCAGCGGAAGACGTCGTGTTGAGAAGCACCGGGACGGACTTCGGCAGCGACCACATCGTGGAAACTACGATTCGAATAAAGGGGGTCGGAGTGGCGAAGGCGCAAAAACACACGTGGATCGACTGGGAAGCGTTCAGGAAGCAGAGAAATGAAAGCGCGGAGGGAGATCAACAGATAGAAGACATCGGGACCTGGATGTAAATAATCACCGGGGACGTAAAGGCAGCCACGAGAGAGATCGAAACGGACGACCAGGTAGAAGGCATGGACAGGAGACTGGCCCACCTTATCGGAGCCAAGAAGTCCATACAGGAGAGGTGGACGAAGCAAAGGCTGAATAGGAGGCTGCGAAATCCAAAAGTTCGCTGAACTGAACCGCCAGATAGAGGAGCACTACCGCACGCTGGGCAGCCAAAAGTGGGACGAGACATGCAACGTGGCAGAAGGGCAACTGCACAACGGCAAGAACTGGAACCTGTTCCGGCACCTTCTGGACGAGACCAAGACCAAGTCTCATCAAATGGACAGGCTGGCAAAGATCATGCACGTGGAAATCAAGGAGAAGGGAACGGTGGCGATAGAAAAGAAGCTGCTGGAGACGTACATCCCCACCACGCTGAAGGTCTTTCACGGAGACTATCTCGGAAGGTCCAACGGGAAGAGACAGAAACATTAACGTAGAAGTGCGGAAGTGCGGACTGCCCTGCAGGAGCTCAACAGCAGGTCGGCGCCGGGCCCGCACCGCGTACCGAACAGGGCGCTCAAGAACATCGACGACGCATCAATCGAGGCACTGACGAAATTCTTCAACACGTTCTGGAGAACGGGAGTCGTGCCGAAGCAGTAAAAGCACTCGAAGATGATCCTGATCCCCAAGCCAGGCAAGCCGCCGAGCACAGACAACCTCCGGCCCATTTCGCTCACGTCGTGCGTGGGCAAAGCATTGGAGCATGTATTGATGGCACGATGGCAGGACTATCTGGAGGACAACGACCTATATTCCGAGACCGTGATTGGATTCCGAAGACACCTGTGCACGCATGACGCTATGATCCAGCTGAAGTACCTAATCGTTGACAGGGACACCCTGTACTCGAGGGCCATTATGGGTATCGATCTGCAGGGAGCATTCGACAACGTCAACCACTCGGCAATTCTAAGTCAAGTATCGAGCTAAACATGGGAGAGAGAACCCATGCGTACATCAGAAGCTTCCTGACGGGTCGGACGGCGGAGATCACCGCGGGAGAGATTGCAATGAAAGTCAAAGAGGTCGGGAGCCGAGGCACCCTGTAACGGTCGGTGATATCGCCGCTCCTATTCAACCTAGTCATGATCGAAGTCGCCAATAGACTCTCAGAGGTGGAGAACGTCGGTTACACTATATATGCCGACGATATCACGCTGTGGGTCGAGGGCGGCAGTGATTCCCGAGTTGAAGAGGCCCTGCAGCGAGCAGTGAGAGTGGTCGAGGAGAGCCTGGAGGGAACAGACCTGAAATGCTCACCGAGCAAGTCTGAGCTGTTTTTGTACAGCCCCAAGGAAGGCACGCGCGCCGAGAGGAGAAGGGAACGAGAAGAAATCGCGGTCTACACCAAAGGTGGCTCGGCAATCCCCAGGGTATCAGGCATCCGTGCCCTGGGCATGCTCTTCAACGAACGCGGAACCAACGGAAGTACTGTGGCACGGGTCTTCGGCAAGGCGGCCAATGCCATCAGACTAATCAAGAGAGTGTCAAACAAAAAGACGTGGCTACGCGAGGAGAACCTCACAAGACTCGTGCACTCCTTCATAATGAGCCACAGCACGTACGTGGAAGCTTTGCACACGTGTAAGAATGGCGAGAAGAATAAGTTGGACGCGACCATCCAAAAGGTATACAACACGGCCATCGGTGTACCCAAGTGTACAAGCACCAGGAGACTGCTCAGCCCAGGCATCCACAACACCCTAGAAGAAGTCATTGAAGCTCAGAGAACGGCGGAGCTGGAGAGACTGACAACAACTAGGACCAGAAGGAGAATCCTGGAAATTCTGGGGCTTCGACAGCACGAGCAGCAGGGAGTCAAGATGGCGATCCCGGACGAGGTCAGGGGCATGATCCGGGTGGACGCGATCCCGCGGAACATGCACCCCAAGTACGACGAGGGCAGACGAAAAGCGAGAGCCAAGGCACTGGAGGAACTACACGCCGGAGACATGGGAGCCGGCTACGTTGCACGCAGCCGAGTACGAGAACGGAAACGGTTTCGCCGTAACCGTGGTCGACGCCGAAGGCAACGTCAGGGCGGCGGCCAGTACGAAAAGCGACAAGCCAGAAGAAGCTGAGGAAGGGGCCATAGCACTGGCCTTTAAAGACCTAGGGAGCAGCATCGTGCTCAGCGACTCAAGGCAAGCGGTGAGGAACTTCGCACGAGGTAGGGTCTCCCGCGCTGCGGAGAAAATCCTGAGAGGAGCGCAAAGAATCTCGGAAAAGAAGAAAATCAAGTGGTTCCCGGCACACGCAGGAGAGGTGTCAGATGTCAGTGCGAACCATAACGAAACCGCACACGCCCGGGCGCACGAACTAACAGGCCGCGCCGGGCCAGGCGGGGAACGCCCATGGCACAGCACGAGAGACAGAATGACGAGGTAAAAAGAAATCACCCAGGCATATCGACTCACCAGGCGTACGCTTCCGCCGCCTTGCAAAGGGCTGAGCAGAGAGCAGGCAGTCATGTACAGGTAGCTCCAGACAAGAACGGTCATGAGCCCGTCCCTAATGCACAAGATGTACCCGGAGACGCACCCAGACGACACGTGCAGGGTGTGTCGTAAAGCCACCACGACCTTCGAACACATCGTCTGGGACTGTCTCAACTTCCCGGAAGAATCCACGACAGGAAGTCTGCCACCCGCCTTTGAGGAGGCGAAGCGACCCGAAGAGCAAGACCTCCAAATCCAGGCCGTCCAGAGGGTCCTCGTAGCGCTGACCAAGCAGAAGGCCGAGCGACCCGATGACGGGAAGCGAGGCTCGGGCCTGGCGGCGACGGCGAGGGCGACTCCGGCCAAGTCTGAAGTCTTAGTGTAAGGCTTTAACCGCCGGCCCAATTAAAGTTTTTTTTCCAATTCAATCCAATTGCTGTCGTTGTGAGTTTAGACTTTGAGTCTCTGGCGGTTTCCTCTTTTATCGTTGGTCATTTGACTTTGCTTGCAGCGGCTTTGACTTTGGCCCTTCGCCATTTCATTTTCACACACAAGAAAGCTTCGCGTTTCCACCATCGCCCTCGTGAGATTGAATTTTTTTTTCATGACTATGACTATAACTTTATTTTCACAAAGAAAGACTAAGGGTACGGAGACAAAAGGCACACATAAGTATCTGACTGAGTCCCCTTTCCCTCTACAGACATCATCAACAGCACAAAGTTACAAGACCCGAAAAGAAAAATTCAGTACAACTGGTAACCTAGGAAACAAAACAGAAAATTACACCATCTTCCCACGTGGGAACCCTGAGAGGATGCAAAGCCGTGCAATCTGGATCAGCTACTCGCCGCTGGCGTTTCAAAGTGGGTTCTCGTTCTCGATGGGAGGAATCCGCTGCTCGACGCTGCCGTTTACGTTCGGCGTCGCGAGCTCTCCTCTGTGCAGCCTTGTCTTCGGAGGTGCTCGCGGTTCTGACAGTGTGCTGGCGGACGCTAGTTGTAGGTGTGCCAGCCAGTTCGCTGACGGAATCGTTGGCGTCCATTTGCAGTGATCGGACGGCGCAGTACCGAAGAAGCAACTGAGCGGAGCGCGGACGGGCTTATTTGCAGAGCAGAGTGAGTGGAGAGGAGGAGCAGCGCGCATGTGCGTGATTGGACAGCTGGTGGGGAGAGGGGAGAGGAGGAGCAGCGCGCGTAGCGCACAGGTGGTGTGGAGAGGGGGAGGGGAGAGAGTGGTGTTATCACAGGTGGTGTGGAGAGGAGGAGAGGTGCGGACGCCGGATGACGGAGGGCCGACTAACAGATGCTTTGCATATAAAACAAATTTAGGAGCACTCGCATCACTTTGCATAACAGCGTGGGCATGACACAGGGCTGGGCAGAGATACTTCAAAATGTATTCTGGAATTCAGATATCGCGATACATGCGCTGGGCGCCTAAAATACAGATACTAAGATACATGTAAATTAGACGTAACGGGATATTTCTGAGACACTTGCGCAATTTGCACAAAAAAGTATTCTGGAATACAGATACAAGATACAGATACAGATACCGAAATACTTTTTTTATTTCGGCGACGTCAGGTTCTAAAAGACATTTACAATGCTAACACAGATACGAACTATGTATACATACATGACAGGGTATAACTGACGTGCAGGTACTTGCAAGCAGTTGTGAACAAATCAAAGAAAAGAACAGCTAGTAAAAGTGAATGCAAAAACAAAAGAAAATGAAATAACGAAAAGGCTAATAATACACAATCATCATGAGTTTACACAATCTTGCGGCGGAGGTCTTTAAAATAAATTGATAATACATCTTCGTTTTTATGTTTAACTAGGTCATTTACCATAATAAGTCGAAATTTCAGCGGTTGGTTCGTTAGTTAGTTACACTTAAGCAAAAGCAGCTTCTCAAACAAGCTGTCTTCTAGACAACGTCGATTGGGTCTGAGCACGAGGCTCGCAAACAAGAAAAGTCTCTCAACCGGTGCAGAAGAACACAAGTTTGTGTTGTAATGAACGAACGCAGACTTAATGGCTGGGAAGTCCTGCAGCATATATCCTTCCTCGGGTCGTCAAGGTACCGAAAAACTTCCGCTCGAACATGCGTCTGCTCTGACCGTCCTGATGTCGGGAAGTCTTCATCTTCGAAGGCGTAGAAGCCGTGGTTCATCGCAGCTGATGACGTATCGTCGTAAGAGTTCTTATGGTCCGGTCCATGAGCTTTTGCTGCTCGCAAGAGCAAGCTTTCGAAGTCTGAAGCTCTCGGAACTTCGTTTGGGGCCAACCGCATTTTGAAGTATGGGTGCGAGCACGATGCAATTATTGCCTCTTCATTTTCCATCCTTAAGAGGCCAGAGAACCGCTTCTGCAAGCCCGAGAGGCAGCTGTCTAGTATCACTGATCCGTGTCGTACCTTTCCTTTCTGCGCAAGCAGCTTTTTTTTCTACTGTGACGATGGTTGGTAGAACCTCTCCGTAGTATCCGCTGCGGCTTTTCTGCAATACATCAATTGCTGCAAAATATAGAATACAAAATATTTTGTCAATTTGTAAGCTATTTCCAACACTGCCGCCCACAGAAGGAAGTCAGGCGGTGTGGCGCCAACCTAAAAAAAAGCCGACTTCTTATGAGACAAGAAAATGAATGTAACGAGATACTTTTCGGCGCCGGAGTATCGCGATATGTTCGATACACCGTAAAAGTATTTCACTACCGAGATACAAATACATTTTTCAAATGTATTTCGATACTGAATTACAGATACTCAAAAATATCTCTGAGATACTATCGCGATATCCTAGTATCGCGATACTGCCCAGCCCTGGCATGACACAACTTATCATCACTCAACACATATATAGGTAGAACTAGAACTTACAAAGCACCAAAATTCAGGGGAAATTATTTATACAAAAAAAGGAAGGTACATATAAAACAAAGGATGCCAATAGCTACATTTTCTTATAAGAGCTAGCAAAATACAGGTTTTTCAAAACAGTATTTTGGCAATATTCGCCTAAGGGAATTTGGAGGACATGTTTCGATAATCTCCGTGATATCTGTGTTGTCACTGAGGAATCTACGAATGAGATAACGCATGGTCTTCAAAGCCATAGTTCGTTCCAGTACGGGGTAACTTGTAATTTATTTTTCTTAATTGAAAAGTCTCATTCCTTCAGAGATATGTATGCTAAAATTCATGGTGATTCGTGTTCATTTTGCTTATATACATATAAAGCAGGGTCGTACATGTGTAGCTGTTGTATATTCAGTATTTCATGTGCTTCTCTGAACTGTCTGGTACTGCGTCGGGAACCTAGATTTTCTAGACACCGAAGAGCTTTTTTCTGTATTGTAGTGAGCTTTAAAATATTAGAACGATTTGTTGAGCCCGACTAAAAGGCAGTAATTTAATTGGGATTGAAACATTGCGTAATGCACGGTTAACCTGAAACTCTGGGAATATTGGACAGAGTTTCCACTGCGCGCTAGTAATCTTAGACAGCTTCAGTAATAGTTGATTAGTATGTTCGTCGCACGTAAGGAATTAATCAAAATATACGCCAAGAAATTTTATACTGTTCGCCGATTGTATAACTTCATTTGAAAAAGAGAGTACTTGATTTCACATGTGCATCTAACGCGTATAAAATTTATTTGAAAGCCTTCTCTAGTCCTTTTTGTAGGTTTGGGATCAAGCTGCATGCAGCGTGCTACTAGACAAAATGTGTTCAGGTGCCCGAGCAGTGTATTAGCAGAATGTATCAATCGGTATATACAATGATTTTTTAAAATTATACCTAAAAGCTAGTTTTACTGTTGTTTCATTTTTTATTTGTGCACGTATTTTTATCGTTAATACGACAATTTGGCCGATGTGGCCAGGCCTGCTTTTTCAGTTCTTATTCTTTATTCACACATTCCCGTTTGATTGTTTACTCGATAATCAAGGAAAATATTTTATTTGTTCAATTTTTGTGGTTAATACCAACATGATGACACTAAAAGATGACTACATAATGCCCATCCATGAACTAAAATTTTCGTGCACATCTTTCTGAAAACCCGCAGTTCACTGATCTCGGGTAAGCCGAGGAATAAATCGAGTTCATGTACATACACGCGCAGTGGCTGAGCATATATGAATGACCTAGTCACAGTATTTACCCGAAGATAACCCACTTTTGATTTAACGCGCTCTTGCTTCAGCCCGGCCTTCCACGACTATGCAACTAATGGTTTTGCACACAATGCGTGCGAACTTGACTGTGGCCCAATACCTCTTGGGTATCGACAGGGGCGTACTTCAGATATCGTTTCGTGGTAGAGGTGGAGGGCTGAGTGGAATAAAAAAAAGAGTCGGTGGAGGATACAAGGAGGAAAGAGTTAAAGGTACACTGAAGTTATTTGTAAACTATTACGAGCGCAAACTGTAGTCCGGAGTCCCTAGGCCCTGTTTCGACCACTCCGGGCGCGTTTACGCGAATTTATGTAGTAGAAAAATCAATTCGAAAATGCTGTCCTCCTCTCTGCACTCTCGCCCATTTTCTTTGGAGTTTTCGTGTGACGTCAGCAGGAGAGGAGCTGGCAATAGACCCTATGCAAAATGCGCCCCGCCATCTCACGTCGACTCCAGTAACTAGGTCCGCCATTTTGGTACGGTCGTTTGAAACCGAAACCAATCAGCAAAACATAGAAGGCGGGCATTGACCGCTCTTGGTGATGGACTACAATGCCGGAGCATTGCTTCGTGCCGCAGTGCACGCAATGCGGAAATACCGGTCTAAATGGAGAAAAGGCACGTGAAGTTCCACGCTTTTGAACGAACTTTCTGACGCGAACTATGCCGGCGCGAGCAACCTTTGTGACACGCTGGGCGCGGTGCGCTGGGAGCGAATATTTGTCGTTGGTTCGCTAAGCGCGGGATACCGTAGTCGCTGTCCGGATGAAAAATACAGCTGCGTTGGAGTTCTGTGGTCCAGACTTTGTATTCTGAATGAAGCCTGAGCGTGCGCTACCTATTCATGCGACTGACAGCGGCGCTCGACCGGGAAAACAGTACCACACGTTGCCAACCAAAATTAGGCTGTTTCTTTACTCGTCCCTGTGGCTCTGCGTCCGCTTCATTTCATTGTTAAATGGTGCCGCTTAGCCCCTACACGAGCCTTTATCTTTCCTAGGGCTGTAAACAAACTTTTCTTGCCGCAATACGCCGTCACGGTGCGGTTGAAAATTTCCTCTGTGGCGGGCGCGCACGGTAAGGGGTATTCACACGAGAGAGAAATCCGCCGTTTCGCTCCTAGGAGTGCGCACCACGTGACCCCTACGTCACGGTTTCTGTCCGGCGCACCGCCTCCGATGGGAGATCGGAGCTTCTGCTCGCGAGCTACAAACCCTCCGTCGCTCCGCGGCGGAGGCGGCGGGATTTCGTCTGCTCGTCGGGCAGCTGGCCGCGACTGAAGTTCTAGAGCGGTTGCAGGCACTTTATTTTTATCGCTTCTTAATACATTGGACGCGAAAATGCGTGGCGCACATGACAGGCGCACTGAGGGAGCCGCGTATACCACCAGCACGGGCGCTTGGCGAGCGGCGGCCGCGGCTGCGAAGTGGCGCAGGCCGGCGCCGGTAGCTCGAGCGACAGCTTGTTATTGCTCCCCAAGGCGCAAACAAAGCTGCGTATACGAGAAATGGGGTAATGATGTGATGGAAAGTTGCTTTAAAAATCGTCACCTGAGCCGCTTGCCAGAGCGGCGATCGAATATTCGCCGCAGTGTTAAGCCTAACATCAGTATGCGGGCCTGTAGGTGGGCCGGTCGGCTGCTACTACGGCTGCGCGCCGTTCTCACCGCGCGGCAGCACCTGCATCGCGTCGACGACCAATTTTTGGTCGGTTTACAAGATCAGTACGTATGCGCTTAACAGAAATTGCCGCCGTCGCGGAATCGGCGGTGCTACGGCAGCTATGCTTTCGAGATAGGCGGCTGCAAACAGTGATGTCCGTCCGAAAGTCGCATCCTCCGTGTGAGCGAAGGAGCTAGCCGAGCGGAGGTCCGCCTGCGGTGACGTCACGACCTCCCTCGGATTTCTCCGCTGAAACGCTCCGTCGTGTGAAAACCCCTGTATGGGAGTGTGTTGGTTTCTTTTACGTTGCATTTAGCCGCGTGTTGTTGCAGAAGTGGCGTACACTGTTTTAAGTGCGAATGCACTTTATAAGCGACCCCAAACCTTCCACCGCCGGCGGCGGCGGCGGCGGCGGCGGCGTCCGCAGTCCTCCTCTCCCTAGCAACGGCGTGGAGCGGAGAGGAGCGTCGGTAGCAACGGTGCGGTGACGTCACTTCACCACGTGACTGCGCTCGCTCCGCCTCCTCGCCGTGGCTGCGCGGGTGCGCGCCGCTCCCCGCACCGCTCCTCGCGCCGTGACGTCATGGTATGACGTCACAGCGCGCCTCCTCTTCCCAGCAGCTGCCGCGCGCCTCTCTCTCCACCGTGACGTCACACTCTCTCCTCTCCCCCTCGCTCGGCTGCAGCTGCCGTGCGCCGCTGTCCCTCTCCCCTTGCGCTCGCCTCCTCTCTCAGCCACCTGGCTCGGCGCGCTCGGCGCGGCGTACCCCCCTATATATGCAGCGATAAACTGCCAGACCTCCGTGGGTCGGCTCGCGCGCGCTCACGGGCGAATGCCAACGGATTTTAACTTTACTCCCCCTCATAGCATCACCCTGTGCATTCGCACTTAACCATGTTCACCCTCGGGGAAATGCTTGGGAGTTTTTTTATGATGATCTAATGGTGGAAAATTCGAGCTTTTGCGCTTGGTTCCAGATTTACCGGGCTGAAAGGTTTGTTGTTATGTCAAGTTAACTTGGTGCCCATTGTCATTTCAGCCACAATGTATTTACTGTCGAATATTTTGCGACTAATACACACACTCACTCCTCTAGTTTGTCACATGCTGCATGCATGCCTCCGAAGTAATGATAGTGGCCATTGATGTAGGTAGCTAAGACAATTTTCAAGTTTTATTCAAAAAAAGAAGACGGCCAGAGTTTACATCAGGCCGCCGTGCATCAGCTTGAGTGCTTTTGCATTTTTTGTACCCACAGTGAAAATCCCAGTAAATTAAACTACTTCGCTGATTTATAGCGCGTACAGTATAGCAAACTGTGGATATAAATAGAACAAAGGGAAGCATTCGCGCACCCCTGCATGCCGCGGTCTAGTAATCATGACGTTGCTCAGCCTCTGCGTGCTCGCGAGATGAGCTCATAGGTGACCCTCCAGGTGCCATGCCAGTCCTTGTTTCTGTCACTGTGGAGGGTGAAGCCAGCACAACTGGGGCAAAAAAACCCATTGCCAAGGCTACCAACTTTTCTCCCAAGCGCCTGCACGGAACTTTGTTGCTGCTCGCATTGCTCCTGTACTCTACGTGCATCGAACAGACGAATTGGCAAGGGAAGGGAGGGGCCATTTTTCGCGGGCGTCTCCAGTCAATGTCTTGGACATTCGCTGGCTTGATGCCCTGATGTCTCGGACGTCCTCACTGTTGTGGCAGCTCAGTGCACGCAAGCTTCGGTGGCGCCTCTTAAAACCTTCGGCTTGCAAGAGGCAGGATGTGACTCCATGCTCCACTGCAAACCGCCGGGCAATCGCATACTGCCTCACAATCGCCCCACTGTCCGTCTCAAACGTGAGGCACACAACATAGGGCCAGCCACAACATAGGGCCAGCCAGCGAAAGCAGCTGCTGAGCACTTGGATGAGGCCCAACCTGCAAGAACAGAGAGAGTAACATTAAATAGCACTCATGGAAGAACAGGACTAGTCCGCTACAGTTTAAGGTAAAGGGACATAGCAGAAAGAAGTGGCCGCAAGGAACATACTCAAAATGACCAGATTTTGTGTCTTGCTTAACACTGTTGCAAGGGCAATAATCTACACCTCAAACAGCAATGATGTCAACATTGTTTGTCAAGTTCGAGCGTGCAAGTATCTCTGCATGCTTTGTTAATGCATTTTCAAGAGAAGGAAGTTTAACATTTAGAAACCTCACCGTGGGTAATGATACTAGTACCCGCATAATCGTGTTCGTCATAACTTAAGCAAGCAATACTATGATTATCTAGAACTCACTTCCAGAACCTTTCGAGATAAACAGGTAAACGTTCGGGCTATACGGATGACCAATCGAATTAAAAAAAATCTTCTAGTTCAGTGAGTTCGAGTTAACGAGGTTTTACTGTATTATCTATTCGTGCACACCAAAAACATGCGCTTTAGAAACAAACACAACCACCCCACCGCCAAAAAAGGAGAATAAAGACACACAAACACATTTTTGCGGCAGAACATGCCCAATAAATAATGAAAACACACAAAAACATAAAATTCAAGGCGTATGTGCGCTTTCGTAGTTGACTTCGCCGCAAAGCGCAATTGCTTTGAGGCAAACGCGCGGGCGGACGACCGTCACGGAAAACGGCCGCAACCTTTCCGTAAACATATTCGCCAAAAATCATCCCGTAAATTCGATGTCGGAGTTACGTTCGCCCAGTATTTAGAGTTTGGCTGCGTCCTATTTTCTGGTCTGGCGATTGTCGCCTTCCTCTTTCAGGGTTACTGCAACAGGGCCGCCGCTACGCATTTGCATGGTAAACAACGGTGAACAAAGTGCTATACAAATACTCATACCGGTTAACTCGCGTCAAGTAAAAAACAAAGAAGGATTTACTTACTGCGAGTCGCACGTGTTTGTCCGCACCGATGAAGGCGAGCAATGCGCCTCGGTGGCTATAGGCGGCATGCCCTGCTCCGCTGCCGCTCGGATGGGTCTTTGGCGCGGCACCCCGAGTGGTATGAGTTTTCAGACACAGTCGGCAGCGCAGACAAGTCTTTCGTCCACAATCCGCGGTCGGGAGCCGGAAAACGCCGTCCAGTTTGAGCCATACCGCGTTACCGTCACCTACTCTTCCACAGTAAACAATACGAGTCTGAGACTTCCCGATCGGCGCCCGTACCAATATGGCCGACGGTCTCGTTTACATCAGTGTTGCTAGATCACCAAGCAATTTCGCATAAGGTCTATTGGCTGCGCTACTGCACGGCTCGCCGACCTTCCGCGACTGAGTCAGTAGGCCCAACGTTTAGTCCGCCGGCCGCCGACGGGTCATGGCAATTCGCTCGATCAGTTGAAACTAAGCCACAACACGTTTGTGAATGGAAGAATGTGCCTTTCTTTACTTCGTTAGTTTGTACTCTGTATCTAGCTCCAAGTCAAGGTCGCTTCACACAAGCGCTGCACAAGCGCACATGCGACGCTTCGCTGACAGTACGCCAGTAGGAAAATATAAGGCCTCTTGAAGGGGTAGAAGAGTCAGCGAAGTCAATATAGGTAGTGAGGAAATAAAATCAACTGATATTTTTACCGTACAGCGTAAACTAGGGTGCGGGAAGCACTTTTTTGCGCTGGGCGAACAAGCACAGCGGTCAGCTCCACGACTACGCATCTGCGAACGCTTTTCCGTCTAAGAAATGCAATTGCTAGACGTGAGCTATTGTGGAAACTCGGGGGACGCTTACTGCACGAGCGCAATACAACAAATAGTCACCTAAGCTGCTTGAAATACTAAAACTAAATAAAAGTATAAACTGGTTATACATTATATACGTTATATTTGCATTGTCGGCAGCCGTCCGTTCGTGGTCGTGTGGTCTGTAGGTCGACAGACCACACGACCACGAACGGACGGCTGCCGACAATGCAAATATAAGGTATATACGTGAGTTGTTGATGCCACAAGGTTTCTTTGTGCCCGCTTCACCTTGGAATATTTATCTCATGTGCCGAGGAAGACACTGTATAAGGATCTCGTGGATGCGGTTTTGCCGATCCCACTGTACAGGTCCCTATAACGTGTGGGGCCGGGACACGATGTTCTTCGGCGTGTAAAAAGAATGCCAGCTCCTGGCTATGTTCAATCGTTTTTCTTTAAATTGCATGTCGGTGTACTACCTGTAAAAACCTGGATGATTGAGAAAGGTTTATTTGTGCCTTGGGGCCCTGATTGCTTCCCATGCAAAAAACCAGAGACCATCGAACACGTGTTCATAGATTGTTGGGACGGGGTCTTCCTATGGGACGTGTTACAGCGTACCTTAAAGAAAGATTTTCCTGTGGATAGTCATGGAATTCGGTTTTTAGCCATAGAAAATGAAGGGGATGTTCCATACGACTTCATAATGTTACTGGCCCTACACGGTATATAGAAGGCTCGCATGGCTCGTCGGTACAATGATGTCGATGCGAGGCCAGGGAGGGAATACTTTTGTGAAAATGTCCGCTACATAGTAGAGGTGTTGAAAGCCGAGCCTAGTCCACCCGAGTGGCTGACTGTGCTGGAGAGTGTGGCGAGACTACCGCCTTTTTAAACCTTACACACTAGCAAGGTATGTGCTAGTGTTTTTTCACGTGGTGTAATTTTGTCGATGATTTGCATGTATGTATTGACCAGGCCAAATTGACCAGGCATGTATGTAGTGACCAAACCAGGCAATAAAAAAAAAAAGTGGTCGTGTGGTCTGGAGCGCTAGGTATATCATCGCAATTGTTTTGCCCGTCACAAGTTCGAATCCCCGCGGGTACAAGATTTTTTTTTTGTTATAAGGTAAGTTTTTCGTTTTTCGCCGATGTTTTCTATACTTCGTTCACCTTTTTTGGGCCGCAACGTTCACTGCTCCACGAACTAGCCCGCAGAACTCGCGCAGCCTGGCACTGGCGCGCTAGCGAGTTCTCGTTGGCGTGCTGTTGCCATAAGCACCGACTGCTTGCGGGCAGTGGGCACAGGCCAGAATCAACAGACCCTTGGCCTGGTGCGAACACCCTTTTTACGATACAAGCATGAGTGAGGCAAGCTGCAAATATGGGGAAAAGCGCATGCATTTGTGCGTCTGCGGGGACGCGGAGGGCGTTCATGCACTGCGTAGGCCTCGGCTAGTGAATGCTACGATTCCAAGCCGTCCTGGGAGGCTTATCTTATGCATTTTACAGCCGACAACATGGCAGAAGCGCAGTACTACGATTACTGGGATATTGAGAATGCCCATCCAACGACGCCATCGGATGTCAAGCATGTTGTTTTACAGAACCGAAACCGAAACCGAAACTTGTTTGATTGCTAACCTTGGGCATCGTCCAATCACGATGCCCCCTCCTCCCAACGTCACAGCTTAGTTGGTGCGGCCGCCGCAAACCGCGCATGGTAGTTTTTCTTCTTTCGCGCTTTGTAAAATAATTACCGATTTGTCAACCGGATAAACGATGAAAAGTGCGCTAATTTGAGCCAGTCTACGCAGTGCAAGCAAAAACGGGAGCTTGACAAATTCACTTCAGTGTCCCTTTAAACAATAAACAAAGCGCGGAAAGGAACAAGGAATCTATTCAGAAATTAAAACAAAACCTTGCTATAAAGAGGGCGCAAACTGTATATTTCTGCGATTGTTTTATTTAATCCTATATCGAATAAAATTAGAAATGCCCGATAATTCTGGTGAACTAAAACGTCGAAGCCTAAGCTTCGTTCGCAACAAAATAGTATTAACTATGGGTAGTGATTATGATCGGAGGAGTCAGTAATCTCTACCATGCAACCCCCTCCCCCTATAAACTGAAAATTTTTCGGGGCAGGCAAATGCGTCTCACTCACCTCCCCCCCCTCCGCCTTCCGCATCTGGCAGGGCCTATCAAGCTTGGCAGGCATATGCCTATGATGTGACCTGCGGCTCCGCTTGTTGTCATCTCATGTCGGAATCACCGGCAACGAGGTGGCTGACGCCCTGGCCAGAGGTGCTGACCGCCAGGATGGGGTCCCTGCCTCCAGTAACCTGAGGCCCTTCGACGCCGCACAACCCATCCTGGCGCGGGAGGTGGAGATGATGCACCCGGACCCCAGAGTCATCAGCGGCCAAGCTTCAGCAGGGACGCCCGCTCCATACTCCTCCGCATGCGGCTCTATTGCTGCAGCGCGGCAGCCCGCTTGCACCGAGAAGGCCGCCGGTCGTCGCTCACATGTGCTGACTGCCCAGAACCCGAGACCCTGGAGCCCCTGCTCTGCTCCTGCTGCCACCATGACCCCCCGCGAGCAGAGCTTCGGGCCGCACTCCAGCCTCTCTGGCTGCCCAGCCACACCCTGATCAACCTGTTTTTCCCGACGGGCCCCAACTCCATCCGGCGGGAAGCATTCCGGCTTGTCCTGGCCTTCCGCGAAGAGACCAACCTCATGCAACAGCTGTAGCCCAATGCCTGCCGGCCAGCCTTACGCACTCCTTATATATTTCTTCCTCTCTCTCCTTTTTTCTCTGCCCCCATTTGTTCTCACATATCCCCTTTCCCTCCCCCTCGCCCCTTCCCCCGGACTGGGTTTTATGCTGGTTAACTCCCAGATGAGTTCAAAATATCTCCAGTCCACTTCTTTTTCCACTTTCAGTATCAATAAAGCACTCACTCACTCTCTCATGTAACAAATCGGGAAACTGGGGTGGAATATGGGATAAAGCAGGCTGGTTAGCAATCACAAAGAGCGAGAGATATAGAAAGAGAGAGAAGCTTTTATTAGACAACAGAGTGTTTAGCAGGCGTATACAATCGCCTTCATGCTACTCTGTTAGGGGATGGGGAAAAGGAAGAAAGGCCCAAAAGAGGGGAGGGCAGAAAAGAGATACAAGCTGAGAGAGGGAGCAACGAGATTAGGTAAGACAAGGCAAGTACAAAAGTCTCAGAGTGACAAGATCTAAAGTTTTTGAATTAACCCGGTGTCGCTGAGGCATTAAAATAGAAATTTTAGGGCTAGGCGTTGCTCAGAGCAAGATAAAGTCACTGGTCCTTGCGTATAACCTGTGCGTGCAATATTTTGCAGCAAGATTGATATAGAGTCCTTGTAAGCAGGGCAGTGGAGCAAAACATGCTCGATTGTGTCTTCCGATGCACAGTTGTTGCACCTGGAATCGGCAGATAGTCTAATGCGGAAACGATAACTGTTGGTGTACCCTGCATTAAATAGGAGCCGATTAAATAATATTTCTAAATGACGGGGGAGCATCACAAAGAAAATGCAGACAATCCCGACTGAAAGCTTTACAGACGGGATATTTTGGCATTTTCTTCCGGTAACTTCAGGAACAAAAATTATCAGCTGGAATTTTTCGGCTACAGTGAACTAAAACATTCTATAGTGTAAAGGACGGGGAGGAAAGGAGCATAAAACCGCCGTGCCCTCCCTACGCCACACCTAGCCGCTGTGACCTAAGCAAATCCTGGGCCATGCTCTACGCCAAGGCCTTTTCGTAACAAATTAAGGTGAAACGTTTGGTGTGCCCAAAAACTGCAATCATTTGGACCCATGCAAATCGATTGATTGATTGTGGGGTTTACCGCACCGACGCAACGCAGGCGATGAGGCGCGTCGTAGTGGAGGGCTCCGGATTAATTTTGTCCACCTGGGGATCTTTAACGTGCGCCGAAATCTCGTGAACACGGGCGTTTTCGCTTTTTCGCCTCCATGAGAAAAGCGGCTGGCGCGGCCGGAAATCGAACCCGCGACCTCGTGCTCAGCAGCACAACGCCTTAGCCACTGAGCCACCGCGGCGGGTCCATGCTAAATGATCTTAAAAGAAAGCTCCGCAGATGCCGAGATTCGAACCCCCGTAAGTCCAGTGCGAGATGGTGACTGTAGCAACTACGCAATTTTAATTTCTGTAGTCGACAGCAACGCTCAATTTTTAATCCGTAATCATTCTTTGGTTACATCACACAAAAATCTTCCTGTCACGTAAGATTCAGTGTCGAACTTTCGTTGACAAGAAAATGCCTTTTTATAGGGCTCCAGGGCCTTTGTATTTTTATACAATAACCCCTGAATAAATGTCCTCCGAGCAATTTGAACAGCAGCCAAGCCGAATTTACAGGGGCTCCGGTTATAGCCCTTTATGGGTATATATGGGGTCTTATACATGAATATAACAATAGGCCCTTGGGCCATGTTACATTTCATACATATCAGACTGCTTATACTGCGCCTAGAAAAAACATCTTTCAGACAATGCATTTGTGTATAGTAGAGAAGTTGACTTTAAAGAGGCTCGGTTTAAGCGTAGAGAATGCAAAGAATGCTCACGCATTACTTGACAATGCCACTTTCTCCTCCAATTGCAAATGCCTTTCCTTTTGCCTGAAATAAAATACTCTAATTCGTTGTACTGAAACGCAGGTGAGATGCAACGACAAAAAAGACGGCATATACCTACTCGTCTGAACACCCATGCTTAGGCCCACGCTGTCTCAAAGCAGGCATTACAAGCAGATGTCTTGCAGTCACGCTCCACACAGTCGTGTGTACGATCGTGTGCACAATGACGAGGGTAGTGTGCAGCTGAGTAAGAGAGCAATGAAAACGCTGTGCGCACGGATAAATTTTTCGTTGGTCTGAGTGGGCGCTCCTATATTTACTGCGCGAAACGGACTATTTTGAGTCGATTGATTGATTGATTGATTGTAGGGTTTAACGCGCCGACGCAACGCAGGCGATGAGGCGCGCCGTAGTGGAGGGCTCCGGATTAATTTTGACCACCTGGGGATCTTTAACGTGCGCCGAAATCTCGTATACACGGGCGTTTTTGCTCTTCGCCTCCATCAGAAAAGCGGCCGCCGCGGCCGGGAATCGAACCCGCGACCTCGTGCTCAGCAGCGCAACGCCTTAGCCACTGAGCCACCGCGGCGGGTGACTATTTTGAGTCGCTCTGAAGGATGTTTGTTCCGTGAATTTGTGATGGATAGTGAACGGTGTAAACTAACCGGCAAGAAATCGTTGTGGTTGCATCGGCTTTGAACACGGTCATGATTCCCTTCCGTAATGTGTGCGTCAACTGTGCATATTTTGCAAAACCTGGATGGAAATTCCACATAGTGGGTACAACGCCCATTCTTAGGCTGTACATGAAAATGCGTGGCCGCGTAGGGTGCCTCGATAAACACAAACCACGTGCCCTGGTGGCCCAGTGGCTAATGTGGCTAAGGACACTGGTTCGATCCCGGCTACAATACAGTGGCCGCTTTTCAGATGGAGGTGAAAAGCAAAAACGCCCATGTGTTGATATTTCGGAGGACCTTAAAGACCCCAAGGCGGTCAACATTTATCGGGAACCATTTACTGCGGCGCGCTTCTTGTCCCCCTAAATTTGACCTTTGAATTTGGTAAGCGGGAATGGTAGTGCTGGCATAGAGGCAGCCTATGACCACCGTCCGCGGAGCACCAGTGCAGCTCGCGCGGGTACGCGTCGACGCAAAGCAACGCAGGCGCAGACCTAGCTGGAAGCAGTGCTTCGAGCCGGCCTGACCTGAAACAGCCTTTGAGAAAAGTAGTCTGTGCCTCCTTACTCTCCATCTTTTCCTTGCCGGTACCATGTCGTTTAGGTTCAGAGAATTTTGATAAAATGCGTACATTTTATTGAGTCGCGTGATTTAATGACAGTATTTCTATACTAAAGGAGCGTCAGTAGCGCAAGGAGTGAAGTGCGTTTGTTTACAACGCAGACTGTAGGCGCTCGGGAGTAACGCCGCAAGGCCGAGTAAAGTGCGATTTCCAGCAATGCAGGCACGGCGTCCTCATGCGTTGTAGTGGACGATACGAAACACGGCCACCAGCAACGTCTGCGACTGCGTATTTCGCTTCGATGTGCGGCCGCGCCAGCCTTGGGTTTTCGTGTTCACCCTAACAAGAGTGGGCGACCGCGTACATTTGCCGCGTGTTATTAAGCAAAAGTCTTATATTCTTAATGAGTTAAAAAAAATCCGGCATTGTCCGAATCCAATGGCTGAAAAAATACAAGTGCCACGGCACCATCTAGATTTAAATAAAAACGTGGCACGAACACAAAACCACCACGCGCCCATCATGGCTCCGTAGCCTGTACTTCAGAAAACTACTACGTCTTGTCCGAGTCTCTTTCTTCGCCTTCATTGCTTACCCTATCGAATTTCATTCTGAACTCCGCATTGCGAAACTTTGCATGCGCATTCAGAAGCTACGCATATGAGCCAACATGACAAACACTTGATGTCGGAGTAAAGAAGTCCTTGGCAAGTATCACCTCAGGAGGTAGTAATGCTTTTGCCTGCAAAGTGCGTAACCAGGTTGTGGTGCCCAAAGGAATATTTCCAGCAATGGGGGCATGTCTATTTTAAGGCCATTTTTTTTAAATTCTGCAACCCATGTATTTTTAAAGGTATGAGAAGGAGTCAAACGTTTTATTGAGAAGGAAAAAACATTGGCCGCGTATCTGCTCTTTTCGTTGCAAATGCCGTCAAGAGACGATAGTCTCTATCGGCTTTTGCGAAGTAAATGCCTCCCTTCGCTTTCCCGCTCAACTCTCATGTTGTTCCTCTTGCGTCGCGCTCCTCCCAGGTAAAGATGCCAAAGGTTTGCTTAAATCATTTCAAATTTCCCGCGTTCCACTGCTCCAAACCGGCTGTCTCGATGTGAGCGCTGCCGTACGGCGAAGACGAGCGTTAATCCAGGCGCCCTACTTCAACGTTTATAGAACCGCGTTTCCCTACTCCACGTGCCTTGCAAGCAGAACGTGAAACCTATCTAGTTGAACCTTGCGTAACTGTTGGCGGTTGATTTCTTAAAATGGCGCCAGAAGCTATAGTGGCGCGGGCGACAGCAGGCGACGCCGGAGTGAATTCTTTTTCCGCAGTTGATGAAGTATTTAATTTCGCAAAAGTAAAGCATGTTTGATTTTTTATAAAGGAACACTGCAAATATCACTTCTGTATTGATTTGTTGTCTCATATTTGCGTAATGTCTTGTTGTTCTTCAACAATGTTGACAAGTATGAACATTACACCGGACATAGATGGGTAGATTTAGCTGTGACTATAAAGACTATTGCGCAGGCATTGTTTTGCTTTGGCCGGTAGGCTGAATCGAGTCACAGACAGACAGACGGACAGACAGACATACAGACAGACCAAAATTTCTGGGTTTAAGGAACCCAAGAAAGACTATCGTCTTTAAAAAAGGTGGGTGCCGTCCTCAGTTCAGGAAGCTCCGCGCTTCCGCAGCCTGGATGGCCCGGTTGGTCAGGCGACGGTGGTCCTATGGGTGCAAGCCGGTTAGTACGCATTCCCGCCGCCCAGGAGATGAGGAAGGGGTGGGATCGGGATGTAGTGGGCAGAACCATACAAGATGGGCTGCTGTGGCGGCGAGGTTGCAGGAGTGGCAGAGGCAGGATAAGGTGATGGAGGGAGGTGTACAAGAGTATGTTGAAATCGAAACACGTTCTGGTCTGTGGGGGGGTGGCCAATCCCCCTAGTGGGGATTGAGTGTGACCCGTACCATGCTCCGATGAAAATGGACTAAAACCATGCGAATTGTCGTTGCATTGCCGTCACTTTTACCCGAGTGCTTCATGAGAGTAGCCGGCATCGCCTCCCACGGCGTTCCGGGCTTCGGAATCAACTATTGCATCGAAGGACGAAGAAATTCTTGGCCAGGTAGGAAGCAGCATAGGCCTACTGGTCCAAAAGCTCTGCAGAGCTCATGACTATGGTTTCCGTGCCGCTGACGACTTCAAACCGTTACGCGATGTTGACGGATGATTCCTCGGACCCGTTGCGTGGTGAGATCATCGATGCGAGGCTAGATACGGCATGCAAAGGCGAAGCTACTGAAAATTTACCTTCTTCTTCTTCACTCGTCCAATCGCCGCCAGCCACACTACCTGGAACGGAGCATGTTCCCTGTCCTTCGTCGGTACAAGAAGATGCGCTGAAGCCTCCCAACAAGGTCAGAAATGTAATTTCAGAGCATACGGACCAGACTGGGTGTAATACCCACGATACAATTTCTGACACGGGAGACACTACAGAGGGAATCGCGCCTAATGTGCAGAGTCGTGATTGTAGTTAGCTTGGGAAGGTTAGCTTCACTTCAGCTTTGTCGACTCCATCACCGAAACATTATATAGTTGTCCTTCGTCCTAGGCAACAATATCGCCTTGCCAATGTACCAAGAATACGCCTCGATGACCTCATTGGGGAGATGCACCGCAAGTTTGCTTTCACGGGATTTTTTCAGTACAAACTTCAACCACGTTCTAACACCATTATCTCCACCACTACCAGTGCTCATGTCAGGGATGCTCTACTACAGATGCGTGACCTCCGTGTGCAACCAGACGAAAACATTCCGGTGCAAACGTATGAACCCGCACCTGATAATGCCTCCCGTGGGGTTTTGCATGGGCTCACCGGCTGCGATTCGTCTGAACTGCACAAACGTTTACAATGCGAAACTCATCGAATTCTTGCGGTCAGACCGATGGGCAGGAATGGGACAGTACTGGTCACGTTTCAAGGACCCACATTACCGACCGCGATGACCTTCGGCCTAGGCCAAGTCAAAGTACACCCATACAAACCACGCGTTCCAGTTTGTGCTGTGTGTCATGACATAGGTCACCGCAAAAATGTGTGTCCAAACACACACAGAAAGCGTTGTACCAAGTGTGGAGGCCGACAGCATGATTCCAGTAGTGATTTAGACACATGCTCGCTCACAGTAACACCAGTTTGCAAGAACTGCCGGGGCAAGCATCTGGCGACAGATCCGAGGTGCCCGGCCCGCCAAGCGGCGACGCAAAACCTTCGAGCCAAACTTCTCCAAGCGACGACACAAGCTTCGTTGACGACTGGTCTGTTGGGTGCACCGATTGACGTCAACCTTAAAAAGATGCCAAGACGTTCTCGACAGCGCAGTAGCAGTAATACGGGCAATATCGATGACTCTGCAATACCAGATCACGTGGCCCCAGGCATAACTAATGCTTGCCTTCGCAAGAATCCCTCGCCCACTGAATCACCTCCCTCATTACCGTTTGACAAGAAAGACCATAACTTTCCACCTTTACTTGGTCAAGATACAGTCCTTTCAAGTGCTGCGCATATTTCAGGAAAGAAGGTAAACACAGGAGAACCTCCTTGGGAAGCTTCAAACGCTTCCAAGTCTCCTGAAGGCACCGGTAGGTCGTTCAGTCCTAATCCAAACCCGGCATACACTAAACCGGTCGAAATACTCATTCATCACCTGGAGCGCATAGAGGAAAGCCAGAAGCAATTGACGGCCACTATCAACGCCATTATTGACCAACAAAGTCAGCTCCTTTAGCTGACGAAAAATCTTCTTCGCTGCTACAATGGGAGATAATAGCCAGTCGTTTGCAACAGCACCTCGACCACGTCAAGGGCAAGCACCATGGATTCTTCAATGGAATTGCAGAACATTCGCTCGCAAGAAAGCGGAACTCCTCATCCGGTATCGAACATGGACACGACCGACCGTTTTTCTCCTGCAAGAGACGCGAGATTTCAACTTTGCAGTACCCGGCTACGACACATATCTGCGACCCACAATACCACGGCGGCAGCGCATGTCACGCAAGCCGGTGGGAATCGCGTCGATGCAGCCTGTCACTTACGACGGTAACGCAGCGGTCTTAGTCGACAGCCGTTTTCCACATGTCGAGCTTGATCTTCAGCGCTGGTGTACATCTCATCAAGAAGTTGTTGGAGTAACTTTGCAGCTTCATCAGCGTGAGGTTATGGTAGTGTCCGTCTACGTCCGCCCCTCGGTACGGAAAACTGCTGAAGTTGACTGGTATTGGCTGGAAAACCTCCGGAAGACGCGTCCTGGCGCTCTCTTTGTCATTGGCGGCGATTTCAATGCGCGCCACACACATTGGGGAGCCAGAGCTGACACATTTCACGGCACAAACCTACTTCGTGCGATGGAGGACAATAACTTCACGCTTATAAACGACATCGACTGTCCCACACGTATTAGTCAACATGACCGTCAAAACGATACAACAACCGACCTTACTTGGACGAATAAGCCCAAATCCATCGCTTGGGAATTAGGTGCGGATACGTGGGGGAGTGACCATTTTCCCATTTTTCTTCGGCTCCGTGGCCACGCCAGACAAACTGCAAAATACGCTACAAGCGTCGTTTATTGGGATAGGTTTCGCGAAACGTTAGAGGCTACACTCCTCGATACTATATACGACGAGCCAGAGGAAACTCGCCTGGAAAAACTTCTAGAAACGATTAACAAAGCCAAACGGTTGGCCACACGACAGTTTTACGTTACGGAGGGCTCCCCGGCGCCAGATATTCACCTCGCCAATTTATGGAGCCAACGCCTCGATGCACTGCGTGAATACAGAAAGAAAGGAAAACCGTCTCGGCTGCGTCGTCGCCTCAACTGTATATCGGCTGAGGCACGTGATTATGCCGCTAAGCTTGCCTCGGAAAGGTGGCGTGACTTCTGCTCGCGTTTTAATGGAGATATGAGTGGGCCCCAAATATGGCGCCTTTTCCTTAGCTGGCAAGGAAAATCGAAGAAACGAACCGCTGCCCAAGCAGTCGCCCTTCGCCTGCAAATATCGGAAGCGCAGTTGGCCCTCCAGGCAGGCGATGTATTTTTCCCCCAGCCAGCGACTTTGCCTGATCCGAGAAGATATTCTCGGAACTCAGTACCACAGAAGATTGACGATCACCTTTCTACAAGTCTGGCAGACTTAGATAAACCTTTCTCTATGACCGAACTCCACGCAGCTTTGGCAAAGGCGAATCCTCGTAGCACTCCAGGCCTGGACAGCGTCACCGTCTCAGAACTACGGAACCTACCAGAATCTTTCTTACACCTTCTGCTAGACGGGATTAACTTGGTTTGGAGGACCGGCACGTTTACAGATGCCTGGCGTGACTCCCTTGTCAAACCCATTCCAAAGCCCGGAAAACCACCGAACGACCTTGCCAATCTCAGACCCATATCCCTCACGAGCAACCTCTGTAAACTGGTTGAACGCATGGTTCTAGAGCGCCTCAATTGGCACCTTGAGAAAACTTCTACGTTTCACTCGCATCAAATCGGCTTCCGTCAAGGCCTAAGCACGCAGGATATCCTACTCATGCTGCATCACCAGGTCCTCAGTGCTCAGTCAGCGGTACAGACACGGACTGTGGTGGCGGTGGATGTCCGTAAGGCCTAAGACTCCGTACCACACAGAGCTGTGATAGAAAGCGCAGAAGTTGCTGGAGTACGGGGTCGTATGCTTACATTCACCCAAAATTTCCTGTACAATCGAACGTACAGAGTGCAAGTAGGAGAATACATCGGATTATCCTGCTCAAACAGGGTTGGAGTACCCCAGGGTGCAGTCCTCTCGCCTACTCTCTTCAATCTCGTAATGGCACGCCTCCCGCCATTGCTTGAGGAAATTCCGTTATTAAATTTTGCCATCTACGCAGATGACATCACCATTTGGGCTACAACTGGAGCACCTGGCGAACAGGAACAAACATTACAGCTTGGCCTAGATGTCATTAACACGTACCTTCAGACAATGGGAATGACTGCGTCTGCTGAAAAAACAGAATATGTGGTAGTTCTCAATGGCCCATTCATGAAAACCGAGGCTATCCGCAACTATTTTTCCCTCTCCATGGCAGGCCAACGGATACTCAGGAAACCCTCCATCAGGGTTCTCGGAGCATATATTGACCAAGACGGTAAAAGCACGACATGGGTAAAGAAAGTCACCACGCAGTGCAAGTCCTTGCTGCATCTCGTTCACCGAGTTACAAGTATAAATTGGGGTACGAGAGAGAAGGAGACGCGGCAGCTCGTACGAGCTATAATCAATTCCCGCATTCTCTACGCTTACAACTACCATGTCCTCACCCGCCGGCAGCAAGAGCAACTAGAGAAGATTAACCGGGAGGCCATACGGGTTGTTACCGGGTTGCCGAAATACACACCCCTAAGTGAGCTTTATGCGCATGGTAGGATGAATTTGCTGACGGAATTAGCCGAGCAAGCCCTCTCAGCACAGAGGGACCGCCTTAGCAGCACTAAGTCGGGACTTTTCATCTTAGACGAGCTTGATATATTACCCACTATGGCTGTTGGGATACCCTCCTCTCTCGCTCCATGGGCTTTCAGCATTCCCTTGACGAATGGCAAGCCGCTTCCTCGTGGCATGGGATCTCTGCCTCGAAATTCAGCAAGCCGGCTTCGATTTGCCAAGGCGCACAATTTCGGCGTCGTGCACAAATCGCCGGTCACTCACACCATCGTATATACCGGCATAGCGGTGACTTCGGTGCCTCCACGAAATGATACTGGTGAGGAGGACGATAGTGGCCTAGCGCACGTTTGTGCGGTGGCCTGGGTTGACACCACCCATTGCGTCGCTAATGCGGGTCTCCTTACCAGTACCGCCAGCGCCGACACAACGTACCTTGCGTTACTTGCCCTCCTCCATGCTGCACAGTGGGCGATGAATACTTTCGAACCGAGGGACGTACCCCACAAGCTTTTGCTCTTCACTGATTCGGCTCGCGCATACAACATCTGTACGCGAGTAAGCGAAGCTTCGTCTTCATATCCGGGAATCCTCGCCGACTTGGTCGCACTTTTCCTGGAGTTACATTCTAACCTCAACATAGCCGCCTCCATTGCTTGGGTACCCGCCCATTCGGGTATTGAGGGCAATGAGTGGGCTCGCAGCGAGGCGCGAGCTGCGGCTGGACAGCGTACCTCCCTGATAGTATTGCCCATCAGTAATGCAAGCCCGCCCGAGGTAACTGTCAGGAAAGCACTCGCACAACAGCGACGCCGACAGATACTCCGGTGTCTTCGTGAGGTTAGGGAAGACCGCACCGAAGAGCATGAGCGCCCTGTTCCTCCCATGCCGGAGAAGTTACCGCGGGCCACACAGACGTTGGTTCGCCGCCTTGCCACCAACACCGCATTCTCACCTGCGCTCCGCCACAAATTCTACGGCAATGACCCCGGCGAAGGACTCTGTCTGCAGTGTTGCGTGCCTGAAACGGCCGAACATTTGGTGTGGGTCTGCCAGTGTTACGCTCTCTTCCGTGCTCGCACGCTCCATACACTCCCCGAGGACATTCGCCCGACGACGTACTTCGACTGGGTGCTACCGTTAACACGAAACATCACCACGCTCACTTTGTTATGGACCTCTCTTGCCGCGTTTGTCTATGCCCGGAAGTAGAGTTCGCGGGCAGCGGCATGTGCCGTCGTATTCCCTGGCATGGGGGCCGTGCCCAGGTGTCCACACTACCTGCACTAGGGGGGGGGGGGGGGGTACCGTGAGGGATCAGATGATCTTGAAAGCCTGGTGAGGGGTGTGGCCGAGCAGGTTGTAGTGGCAAGCCTGCTGAGAGTTCGTTAGGATGGTGAGGTGACCCGTAGCAGTAGATGAAATCGAGGCTTGGACGGAAACCCGTCTGGTCAGGAAAACACGTGGCAATAAAAACTGGCACCGACCAAGAATGTTTAAAATCAGTAGATGTAGACCAAGTAGATGTTCTAGCCGACAAGGCTATGGCCATGGCTTCCACTGTTGCGATTGTGGCGTTAGGTAAAGTGGCCGAGGTGAGTATGGCCTCGTGAAGTCCGTGACTGCTAGGGTGGCACGGGATGGGAAACTGCAGTGAGTGACGCCTGTGTATCGGCTGTCTGGAAGCTTTTTTTTCTACGTAAAAGGGTTACTTGACAAGCGCTACAATGCCTTGCTGTGGCTCATCTTGTTGAAGCTATGCCGCGAGGGATCATAGAATGGACACGAAGCGCGGTTTTTAAAGCCTCTCTTAAACGATAGTTCTACATGCAATACTCAAATTCGCTGTTATTTGCTATCTCCATAAATCACTATTTGGCAGCGCGATCGAGCAAAAAATGTGTTGATTGTTGTAGCAGAAGACAGCCTTGCTAATTTTACGGGAGTCTATTTGCAGTGTATACGCCATTTTCTGCGCGGCTGGACCCTACGGAAGAAATGTGCACTGTTTCAGTACCCATTAATTAAGATACGTAACAATCTCGATGCAAAGTTAACAAAGTCCTGGCTGCGCAGGTCACGCACGTTCGTGTCCTGTATGTGGTAGATTTTACGAGCATCAAGGTCAATATTAAGCATACGGGGCGATCTATGAAAACCAATGGTATGGAGTACTAGGGGTCGTTGCAGGGGGGATGCTACTCTTGGGGAAAATTACTGATATTGCAGTTCGTCATATTCATGATCACCATCAGCAGAACGGCTGGAACTGGTTGTGCGCGTGCGCAGTGCGGTCGAACGTGTACCGGGCGACGTACGGGGCCGGTTCTCAGCTACTCCACTAAGAGGTACTTTTAGACGTACTAACTGCCGCAAATTTCGCGTGTTGCGTTACATATACTGAAATGTGGATGGATCCGCCGACTATTGCTTAACATTCCGTGGTCACTTTTCACGCCTCCGACATCCGCACCTTTATGTTCATGCATCTCAGGCTAGGAATCGCCATTGTCTCTGTCGTTTAACTTTCCACTCTTGACTTTAGAGACAGCGTTCGTTCACGAAGATGTGTACTCAGCCCTTTGGGGTTCATTTAAATTTCAAAGGGTTTTTCCGAAATATTTGTTTTCTGTTACCGTTACACCTAACTGATTCATTGGTTTAGTTTATTCGCTCTTTGCTGTTGTTTCTGGCGTCTTGTTCCATGGCACAATCACTTTATCATTTAGTGGTCCTTTGTGACTGCCGGCTGAGAAGGGCTACTTTCTAACACTGATTATTCGCCAATCCCTTGATTGGACATGTGGCATTCGTCATGGCGCAGCAGTCGCAGCAATTAAGGGACTGCTGGTTGCACTGCGCTGTCAGCACTCGAATGAAGAATCTCTTCTGGACTTCCTCCGGAAAACAGGAATGAACTTGTATTTGTAGGACTGTGTTAAGTTATGTGCCAAAGGCCATATTATAGCAATAAAAACAAAAAACTAAAGCTTCGCGTATGTGCTGCTCTTAGTGCTGGCGGACAATGCGATTTCAACAACATACGCCTTTACTTTTCTTATTTTGGATTTTCGGTACTTAAACGAATTTTCTAAAAACAAATGTGCGTCTCCCGTTTTACAACCTAATTATACTAATCAAGCCTGAAAAATTGGGTTCAGTAGTTAAATTTTCGCTCGTGAGCTCTTTTTTCGCTTTTAATGCTACTTATTTGGTTGATACAAAAGTGTATTTCATTTTGCGGTGCTTTTTCGCTCGCTATAACTCGAGTAGAGTTGAGCATGTTTGGAGGTCATTATGTTTCTTTATATTTTCAGCCAGCTTAGTACATAAACCATCAGCGATTGCAAGATGCAAATTTTGTTGCTTTTTTATTCCCTGCTGTGAAAATAAACGGTAAAAATTGTTTTTTACCAACGCCGTATGCATTCCATCTACCAAATTCCACCATTTCATGACCCCATTTAGAAACGTTATTCGCGTTATTACGGGCGCTTCATCCGAAAAAAGAAAATCAGATTTCAGGGACTAAATTTTGGTTCTTAATTTGGGGGCAACGGTGAGGTCGGCATGGGGCTGAGGCCAAATAGGATTTTGAGATTGATGCCAGGTCGACAAATTGAACAGCAAGAGAGGTCGTCTGAACACACCTTAATCTCAGAGATTGAGTCACGGTTGAGGTAAGGTTGACTAAATCGGTCTGAGGTTGACGTGAGCTCGAAGACCGTGAGAGCATTGGTCAACCTATGTGATACGAAGACGGGAAGAGTCACGGTTGATGCTGGTTGCGGTAATTTTACCAACCAGCGAAGATCCTTTTAATTGTACAAGGCTTCCTTGATGATAGAACGCAATAATCCACATTGTGAAAAGGCGAGGGACGCGTCAGTAAAGCGCAGAAAACCATATCAACACTCCAGGAGTAACTTATATGAGCTTTATTTCTTACAAAAATTAGGTTTGTTTGCGACAGTATACAAATATTCGCTATGTACAAGTCATACTACACTGCACGTATTATGACGATGAACAATTTTTTTTTCGTTAGTGAACAAAGAGCAGCTCAATGCTTCTCACTGTTTGTGGCAGCGTTTCCAATTACATGGCATTGCAGCTGTTCCACCGAAAAATTCGGCGTACTTCTAAAGGACACCAAAGTGACTTGCCCGCCGTTTGCTATCATGGCGGTTCCGAAAGATGCACAGTCATTCTCGAATATGTAAGGGAGGTTATGCGGAGAATCACCGCCGAGGCGCAAAAATCGAGTAGCAGGAATTGTTCAGTGAGCTGCTGGAAACATTGACGCGTTTCACATGCACGTACACGGAAATATCTAAGTATTCTAGGATGACTGTACATCTATAGGTCCTGATTACACTGCGCTCGTGATGAAAATGACTCATGAGACAAAATATACGGGGAAACAACACGACGAAGGACGCGTGACTTCTAGTGTTCAAGCAATTAAGCATACTGCCGCCGCGAAAAAGAGGGGAGAAAAAGTACACCTGAGTTAGTGCTCTCTCTTCGGCTTTGTTATCGACACTGAGAGATGCATCTCTACAGGAGTGGAACAACGCGTGGCGTGACCTATCTGAACAACACACTTTCAACCAACCCATCCGGGTCCACACTGCACGAACGAGACCGCTCGGGGTTGGAGAGCGTCGGTCTACCGAGGCCCCGCCATCACATTTCACGCATCGCGGGGCACTCTGGCGCACCCGTCGTGCTCAGCGGGGCTTAGTGATCCCATCCGAGTGGCCGGCCTCCGTTTCACACTACCGATATTTCGGGAACACCGCGAGCGTGACTGCGAGCTTTGGCGCGCGGCAAAATCATCACAGCGGCGTCGCTTCCCGGCCACGCGCCGGTGTCCGCTCCGTTCGCCTTTTCAGTGCTCGTTCATGCAAGCCGAACAGCTAACGACTCGCCCGCCGCTCAGAACGAGCCGCTTTTGGCAATAGATTCGTCCACAAGTACAACTACGCGGGCTTTGTGAGCATGCTTACAGGTAGGGACCACGCGAAGACGAAACACACGCACAAGACACACGCACAGACGCACCGTACGCACGCGCACGTCCTCGGTGCTCAGAGTTCGTCCGCGCTTCGCAGAACGAGCAACGATGCGACGCGGCGGCGGCGGCACGGGGAAGGCACTTTCTGTCGTCGCGGTCAATCGTCCACTCGTAGAGCACTGCACACCCAGTCTGTTCAACAGAGTCCGGCGTCTTGGGCTTCTCCTCACAAAGTCCAATGACTAAATGTGCGTTGCACTGGAAAAACAGAAGGCGTGTTGCTCATTCGCAGCGAGAGGAAGGGATAACGGTAACAGAAAAAAAAAACGGGAGATAAAAGCACAACGCGCACTCGGTGCAGTCCAAGAAGCCGTGCCTGGACGGGTTCACGCCTTGGCTGATAGAGGCAGCGCGTTGCCGGTTAGGGCTTATTAGTCAAATGAGGCTCGCTGTTGTTACTGGTGGCCGACGAGGGAAGCCCGCTGGCAGCGCTTGCTCCGTTATGCGCCCCTCTTTCATTCTCTTTTTTCCGGAGCTTGAATTAGAAGAAGGGGAAACGAGACGGCGACGCTTATGCGGTCCACTCATAACTCCGTCACAGGTTTGCTCCGTGACTGATGGGACCTTCTCGAAGACCAGCTCGTGAAGTTCGAACCAGTCATGTCAGATTTTCTGAAAGGGTGTTAACAGTTGGTTACTCTCCCATGCCGTTAAACCGGAAGACGAAAACAAAGAAAAATGCACAACACAAAGCAAGAGTGTGCGTGCAGAGTGTGTAAGGTGGTGTTAAAGCCCAGTGTGGTGCATGGTCGTGCCAAGCTGTTCGACATTTGCTGTCTGACAAAACTGGTTAGCTCAGCCCCTACAGCACAGCGCTCAAAATTTGTCACGAGCGATGTCAGTTGTATTCAAGCGGATGCCCGCGTAGCGTTACTGGCAAAATGAAAATACTTGAAGGTTTTCACGCGCTGCCACTTGACACAGCCAATTAGTAATAATCCTAGCATTTAGAAAGCTTTCTTTATTCTGCAAGGGATTCCGAAGTTCCCTGCATTAGAATATCGTCCTGTTTCTGTTGTTATTGACGGATAGAAAATGTGTGCACCTAGATTCTTTTTAATATCCCTTGAGAAGCTGTATCAATAACATGCATAAAAAGTACTTATTCAAGTAGAAACCAATCTTTACATGACGTCTAGCTGCTCAAATTTATTAACAGCTGACAAATAATTACCTAACCCATGTCCACAATGTGGAACAACGGTGCCTCCTGTAAGCCATGTGCACATACGTTACATTTAACGGGCTATTTTGATTCTTGAGAGAGTAGACATGGGAGCACCTGGCACTAAGTACTATTACAACAGCTAACGACTCAGGGGAGACACTCTGCGCACGCATAGTGCGCGTGCAGTGAAGTTATTTTTTATTACCCGCATTGCAAAAAATGCATTGCACGCCCTGCTCTAGCTGAAAAGTCCCTCATGTCTTCTGCAGGCTGTTCTAAGAGTGCTCGGTGCCACATGCTCCCCTGTTCACACTCGAAGACGCTACGCTGCTTTGTTACGTCACTAAGATGCGCTTGGACTGTGGTCACAGCAGTGATGTTGCGTGTAACATTGGCGCTGAGAGCGCAAAGCGAGTAGTCGGACACTTACACAGTCTCCACATCCCTATTGTCGTACCAGCCGTTCTCATTCTTTCCGTATCTCTCAAAACGTGGGCTACGCGGCGGGTTGAGAGACGATGCTCCATCAGGGGCAGTTTGCCGAAGTTTCATCCTGTTGTGTTTATTTACAGAGTAGGTGTCTGTGATGCTGTCATTGTAATCCATGCTGTAGAAACCAGGGAAGAACAAGAAACAGGAAAGGCCACAGTTAGAGAACGGAAAGTGTCGGACATCATCGCAGTCCGCGTGTAGCAGAGAACTGCAATCCCTACCATGCACCTCAGCGTTTCGAATGGAGTGTGTATCAGAGGCGAAGATGTTATCAATTGCCACATAGATGTTCGAAAGTTGAGGACAGACAGCACGCCACATAGAACTTGAACCTCTCTTGAGAGTGGGTCGGTGAAACAGGCAATTTGTAAAATATTAGCGGCGAGCCTGTGCCTGTACGACCCCGTTAGTTCTTGTGAAAACCCATCCCACCATGTGAACGTCAACGTTGTTGAACACCCCAAACGTAGCAACTATAACAATGGTTCCTTGTCAGTTTACTTTTATGTGAAATTGACGTGACATGGTCGAAGAAAGGAGCCCCCCGGTAAAGCCTTTCGCACGCTGGCCCGTTCTCCGAAGTACGGCTGCACTTTTCTAGCGTCCTTTCCAAAGACCCACCGCAGGAGCTTGCAAATCTTATAGTTACTTCATGGGAGTTCCCCGTGAAACTGAACACGAAGCACGAGGTGCCACCAGTAAGGGCCTGCTGCTTTTTTTACGTGTGTGGCTCCCCAAGTCTTGGCGTAAAGGAGCAGCTACTCATCCAACATATTTTGTGGCAGAGCACTTTTAAAGATCAGGGAAGAGATTAACAAATGTGTTCGTGGGAAGACGCGATCAGTGATTGATTCGTTCGTTCTCAGGGCCCGTGTCTAGGTGGCGCAATTTCATGAATATTGTCCCTGTTTATCAAAGTCACATTCGGTCACTATAGCGTTTTTTTTTTAAATGTTCACCGGTCGTTCTCTTAATCGCGGAGGATATTCCTCAAAACAGCCTGCTGCACTTTAAGCCACTGCAGCTACGCTGGTGCTTGATAGCCATGAGCGTCCAAGAGGCATTCGACTGAGACAGAGGAAGGCGAAACGCAGTGTACTTACGGAACGTCGTCAACGTTATTGTATTGAAGATTGGCGGGGGGCACTCCAATTGGCGGAGGGCCCGCAGAAACCCTTCCCCCTCCGTACGGGTTGGCGACCGCTTTACCCATAAGCGGGTTTTTGATGCTGTATAGCCGCTGCTGCTCCCATGTTTTCTGGCGCTTACGAAGCTTCCTGGAAGAGAAAGCATTCCCTGTAGTCTCCGAAGCTTTTCGGCTCATTTTCAACAATCTTCAGCAGCACTCCTCACCCCATGTTTGTTTCGCTTCACTTGGAAAGCGTTTGAGAAAAAAAAACCTAACCAGGGAAACTTATTCGCACTGCCGAGATATTTACAGGCTTTGCAGCAATACGTTCCAAGAAAACCAGTAAGGTTATCATGTTTAGAGGTAAATGGGCGCTGTCTTGATGTCCGATGACAGTAACGCAAAACTGGAGATAACTAAATATGCCGGAGAACTCAGAAATGCTTTCAGAAATGCGGTCCTGCCTAACTGCTATAGTCTTCCATTCAAACTAAGCCTCTTAGATTACCCCCAATGCGTCACACGTGTATTTTCAGTGGAATTCCCGGCGTTGCGAGAGAGGATAGCTGTCACGGGAAATAATCGTGTCATCGTAGCCAAAAGCACTACCAGTCGCTCCGGCACCCAGTGGCAGACGATCGCACAGATATGAACCGGGCGACACACACGTGCTGTGCCGCCAGACGCGAGCAATCCGGAAAGCCAGAGCTCCGGTGCGGCCGGCAACTGAACGGCAGCTGCGCCACTCACTTCCTCTGGCAGGAAGAGCAGAGCAGGACGATGCCCAGCACGGCGCCGAGGAAGATGACGCTGCTCAGGGCGATGATGGCGATCTCGGTGGTGCCCATCTGGCTGATCTTCTCCTGCACCGACACCCCCTGGATGCGGCGGATTCGGAACGTCTCCAGGTAGCGCACGATCACTTGCGAGTTCTCGTTCAGCACGCTGTGTAGCGAAAGAGGGAATTAAAACGGGTCCTATACTTAGGCTCTGTAGTTTTCAGGTCTCATAGTCTATTAGTTACTTTTTTTTTTAATTCAGAGCGGAAAATCACTTCTTATTTTGAAACTGCGAACAAGAGAGAACACACGTTGCCATTAGCATCCGAAAAAAGGCATGCTTTATTTTCATAAACTTTAAATAGGCGCTTTGGATGCCTCCTCAGATGTAGGAAAAAAGTCCACGCAGGCAATTCTCACTACGTAAATAGTAACTGCGCAGACAACATTTTCGAAATCACGTTATTTCTGCAGGCTTTTTTTAGGCTCCTCCCGTCAGTATTCCCTTCACTATGTTAAAGGTGGGAGCTGCTTCATTTTGAAATTAAAGATGACATCAGTGTCGCGTTCGCTGTAGGCTGACGCTTAGTTGCGCTTGGGTAATTCTCTTCAATGATGCGCAATAGAGCCTCACTCCTGAGAAGCTTTTTTTCTGTCGTGGCGAAAATAAACAGAACTTTTTAATTGTCACTGCATGCGGCGATATTGTTGGTCTTGATAAGGAATTAGTAGTAACATTTTCAGCGCATCTCTTTTTTGTCGGAAGAATTTAGCTTGTACCATCCTGCAATGTCCCGTACATACGGAATAATGGGAGTACGGAGTTCTTACATAGCCTGACACAAGGACGAATAAAACGAAATAGTTTTGAGAAACACATGATAATAAAATAGTGCATACCTTTCGGAAAATTTTACACCGTTTTTCCTTCTAAGACTACCAGGATGGTGAAATCACTGTCTGTATTTACTCCATATATACGGAGTATACGAAAAACATTTGGAGCCTGCTTTCGCTTTTAATTGAAGATTGAAACACAAAAACTCTGCCGAACGTTCTTATTGCGAGAAATCATCCGATTTCACTGTCTTTTGGAAAGAATATCTCCTCTAGTTGCGCCTCAGCGCGCTACACTTCGTATAAATTCCGTATTGCTATAATTCCGTATGTACAGATTGCTTTAGTAGGGTAGCCACAACCGGCATTCTGTGACCATAAAACAATTATCAAGAAATTATCAGGAAGAAAAGGTGTTTAACCCGGATTTTACGAACTTCGTTCCGCATACAGTTGAGCACTATCGTGTTTTTTTTTTTCCAAAGCGAGGGTCGTCACCTAAGCATAATGAGTACAGGAGCCTCGCATTTAGCTCCCTGCGGTGTGACCAAATAATTTGCTCGTATCGACACAAGCCACACTGATGATGATTCGGGCAGATTTTCGCTCTCCTATCGCCTTCGGCTTAACAGAAGTTCCTCTTAACCGAAGTGGTCCAAAAATTTGCTCTGAAGTTGGTCATAACTCCCACTTGAGAGCACATTAAAAATGTGCCAAATGTTACAAAGAACCACAGGTTTAAAAAATCTATGGCTGGATTGCTGCAAAAATAAACATTTGTTCCTTTTTTGACAACCAAGCTCACTGCCACCTCCACTCTACTTGATACGCTTCAACAGTTGAGATACCTAGCAATTTGTTCTCTATAACTTAGACTGCAATTCTGGAATATCAGTGCCCCCGCCGCTATGTGCTCCACATTTTTCGACCTCTGGTTGGTGATAATTTGCCAGGGACGACACAAAAATTTATATTAATAGAAGTGTGTACGCTAAATGGTCTATACTGTAACAATAGGCTTAAGTCTCCAAAATTTTGGATGAATTCAAGAATTTGGTGAGTGCAGCTAACCGGGAATCAAGTGTTGTAAGTTCCGTTTCGTAGCATGGCTGGATTAATCACTCATAAGTATCGAATAAAATCAAGCTGCTATAGAATGAGTCTTACGTACTTGAGCAATGTGTCAGTGTCGACAATCTCGTTCGTATCCTTGTTGATAGCGTAAAGGAACAAATCAGACCTGGAAAAAAAAAACAGGTTGCTATCTGAAAACCCTTTTATTGGAAAACATGTTCATGATCACTAAGGGCACATAACATGTTTTACTGCCGTACCTTTATTGACCCCTATCGAAAATCATGCGCACGCAAGTGCGGCGGTCACATCAATGTCACATTTCACAAACAATGTTAAAAATATTGACGGGTCGAATCGTTCATGTGGTGGCGGATTACCCAGTTAACAGCGGAGCTGTTGAGGTTTTATTGGGTTGCACATGCTCACAAAACAAAACCACGATTGACCGCGGCGCAGTCCAAACGAGCGCACGAAACTGCTGTGTCTTGACGGTCGGCGGTGTCCGTGTGATTGGCGGCGGGAACGGCTGTGTAGCGTTCGACGCCACACTCTCTCCACCCCCTGCTGGGCCTTGGCTGCTGCCGCACCGCCTCCTCTGCCCCTCTTAGCGCTTCTAATGTAGCGCCGAGCGCCAACGCCACACTTTCCTCTCCCCCACGCCCAGGCGGCTGCCGCCCCGAGCCCTCTATACCTGCCGGGTTTTCTGTACAAGGACGCGGTCTGTTCGCGGCATTTCCCGGCTCGGATAATCCCCCTGGGAACGCACGCGGGGGAAGCACAAAGAGGCTGGAGGTAAGCAACTTCGCTATAAAAAACATAACTGTACTACCCGCTGGCCCGTGCCGCTGTTGCAGGGGCTTTCTACACTCAAGCAGAAACAATTACGTGCACAGTTTGCCCCCCCCCCCCCCCTCCCCTCCAAAAAAAAAAAAAAGAAAGATTTCTGAGGAAAGGTGCATCCACAGGAATGGTGCGTTGCTTTTTTGGAGCAGAGACAAACACAGCTATCGATTACTGCCCTTAGAAATAAACCTACCCGAGAATTTTGAAGAACCAGATCCGCAGATACGGCACCAAATAGCTCACATATTTTACTACTGCATTAAAGGGATCCTGCAACACTTTCGATAAGTGTTTTCACTCTTTCCTTCACGTCTGGAACCACTGCGAAGGCTATAGTTATCGCCAGCACGGAGCGGCACTGCGTGATTTGCTCGTCGCACCAGATACGCCTTCCATTTCTGCTTGTTTTTGTGACTTTTTTTAAAGGGACCCTGCAACACTTGCCATCGACTACTAGTAATGTATTTTGGGATATAGTCTATTGTCCCAGAAATCTCCTCCCGCAAGGATTATGAAAATCCGTTCACAATTAACGAAACTGCGCGATGAGAAATCGCGCATAATCGTTCCCTCTCACTCGACCGCGAACAACGCGACGCGAAAGCTGCGCGCTCTCTCCCGGAGAGGGGGGCGGCTCGCGGCGTTCTCTTCGGCGGCCTTCGATACATCACATGCCGGGTAGTTTTCTCCTTTTCTCCGCAACGCGGAGGGGCCTATTTCCGGTCTGGTGCCCCAAAAAAGCAGGCATGGGTGCCTGCTCGCAAGTGCGCGCTCGGGCTGGTAGGGCGTTTTTGAAGCAATAAACGTTTGTCGTCGAGTGGTCCCGTTGAAAGGGAAGTATTGAGCTCATCACTCAAACTCCGCGCGCACTCAAAACACAAAAGAAACGGCAAAACTGTGCCTACAGGTTCAGGCATAGAAGAGGTTCGTACACAGCGATGACGACGACGGAAATGGGAGAATCTAGCCGCGAAGTTGACCAGTGACAGCCGATAGGGCAGCCATGGCCTATGTGACGTCCCTTAGGCCATGCCAGGGGATGCATAATGAGGACAACTGAAGAGAGAGCGGTTGGTTTTTCCGCGACTTTCACATCGATTTGCGCGCTCACCGCTTCACGTGCACGTGTAATATTTGGCTCAGGTATTCCTGGCAGTGTAATCTAAACGTCGCGCAGGTTTACTTTCACTACTCAAAGAGTGTTGCAGGGTCCCTTTAAGTTGCTATCGAAAAGCGTTCATTGCTGCAACTGAAGAAAAACCGGCCAACAGCCGCTACATGGCCCCAGTGACGTAATTCGAACCGTCGATGAACGTCAAGACCGGGAAAGAATGAGAAATCTTTTTAACGAGTTTACAAGTTATCGGATGGGCATGGAGCAGTAATTTTTGGCTGAGGTACTTTTCGACCCCCTAATCTAAGTACTGGGCGTGTTGGGTGACTACGTTATGCAAGTATTTAAGGTTTTAAAAAAGTTGAAATAAGTGTTGCAGGGTCCTTTTAGTGCCGTTGTACCCCCAAAGTGTTCCCTTAGGCCAGAAACAGCAAATTTCGTTACTGTACTGAGGCAGTGAATATGTTTATGCAACCATTTTTCTCGGGAAAATGTGCGCCCTTCCGAAAAGGCGCAGTTGTGGCGTCCATAACGCTCATACGCGAAAGTAAGCTAAGTTTGTAGAGGCAACCATTCGTAACAGGAGCTAGTATCGGGGCCTAGCCCAAAAAGATCAACTCGAAATATCTGTCACCCAGGGAAACTGTATAGAAAGCAATGCCACCGACTGATACGAGGAATTCGGAACATCGTCATCCCAACTTACGACTCTGGGTGCTCCATTTCGTCTTCGTGGTGTGGCTCAAGCTTGGCCATTTTCACTTGGAATCCAGTGATGTTTCCAAGGTACCTGTCATAACAAAATCAGGAGCATGAGGGCTCGTAGCTTTCATCCAACATCGAAAAGTCACGCCGAGGTGGGACTTGTCATCCATTGCGTCCACAAATATGCGCAAGGGAGAAGCCCAAAGCATATCTACTGCGAAAGACATCTCACCCTAGAATTCTGTCGATGTGCTGTTCGACGTGCACCGGCGGTGTATCAGTGACGAAGAGGACAAGTTTTGTCTCCGGCAGCACGTATACCTGAAAAAGGAGGAAAGCGACAAAATTCAAGACTCTTTATCTACGCCTCTGCTACCACGTGACATTGTGTTGAATTTTTGAAACTAAACTACATTTTCTCGTTACATACCTCCACTCCTGTAAAGACGCGGAGTAGAAAAAAAAACGCTATTTCAGAAAAGGCACATTTGGTGCAACCTGAGATCACGTTGCGCGGTGCGGCTAAATATAACATGTGCCCAAGCAAGCGCACGGTGGCTGCAAAGCTGACTGGCAGCTTAAAGTAGCGCGTAAAAGAGATACAGTACCCTTTGATGAAGCCAGTGAACCAGTGTACCCGTACCAACGATCAAAAAAGTGGTGTTTGCAGGTTCCAAATTAGCCGTCGAAATGATTTCTTTTGCCACGGGATAGCCAGTGACAGTATTAGTTTATCGTGAAGCTCACTTGAGCAATGACGCATATTGTCAAGATAACACAACAGCAATTTTGATCGCAGATCCAGCATGCCGTGAACTGTTGTGGTCTTGAGTACGAAGTTGATGTTTTTAGCCTTTTACAAAGCCTGAACCTGTTACTCGTCTCAGCCGAATCTGGTTGGTAAGGCTATGTTCAGACTACCGACGCAAACGCCATATCGTGATCTATGGACGTAAAAAAAAAAACGGCATGTCACGCAGTTCGGTTGGCTGAGACGTGAAATGATGTCATTCTTTGAAGCTATTACGACAGTTGCGTCAACAGTCTGAACCCGGCCTAATAGTACACGTGGGTACAGACCTGTGCATGGCGATGCGCATTTGGCGCGCGACTATCTTGAGGACCCCAAAACATGTGCTGATTTGTCCGCAAACGCCGGAAAAACTAGCACTGGCTCACAGTGGCGACAGGAACAGACCGAAAGAAAAGTACCTTTTTCTTTTCCTTTTCCGTGTCCCTCCCCCCCTTCGTAAAAAATTGCATAAAATAAAGTGGGGAACAACACCCGCTCCACCGAAGCTATGGCCGGTTCAAAGCCAATAAAAATAAATAAACAGGGGATCACCCAAAAAGGTAGTTTTAAGATGAAAGCCCCATCTTGATATAAAAAAACCATATATTCTCCATATAAAACTTTTATATACGCTCCATAACCACGCTCGAAAACCATATATGCTTCATAAAAACCATATATGCTCCATATAAAATCATATAAAACTTTTATGCTCAATAAACGTTTTCCAATACAATCCAATATACAGTGCTAATGATGATGAGGAAGAGGAAAGCGGACACAAAATAATAAATTCAATGAGCAGTGTTCAATAGAGAGTTTTAGCTGACCGTTTGCGACGGTCCGCTCCGGTATCGGCGGCCCGCTCAGCGCAACCGGAGCCAATGCCGTTCGCGGCCAAGGGCGCCACGCATGCGCAATGGCGCTCCCGCTTGCTATCGGAGCGGAGCGGACCGCGAAAAACGGTCAGCTAAAACTCGCAATTGTCCAGCACTGCAAGCCCAGTATAACTTACAAAAACGTTGGCCACGGCAGCGTTTCCTCCCTCAGAGCCCTCGCGGTCCACAGCCTTCACATCAAATCCGTACATCTTCCCGCCGTCGAGGGAGAAGGTGACCACGGATCGGACCACGCCGGTCACTGGGTCAATCTGGAACTTGGAAGATGCGTCCTCGGGCTTCTGGATGATCTCGTACCGTATTGCACCGTTGAAACCCGTGTCGGCGTCGCGGGCCTGTTGAAACACCGGCAGAAAATCGCGCAGTCCGCCCCAGAAGAAGGTTTATAAAGGACCAGATAGCTTGCAGTCGTACTCTAGAAAACACACCCGCCTATACGACGCACAGTGAAATTGTTTGAAAGTAAGCAAGAATGTTGCCTGCGCACATCGGTCACTATCTACCAGTAGCGACCGGTAAAGGGCGCGTGATTACACGCTCAGGCGATCGGGCGGCGAGCAAGAAATTGGTTTTTGAACTCCACCACGCGCTGTTATTGAAACGAGGCTGCTGGGCAAGCGTGCGCGTCTAATCTCGCGCTCTTTGCTTCCGGCGGCTATCCGTAATGATGGCCGTCCGCACACAGCGGAGGCAGGAGCATGTACTGGCTTGAAGATCTTTTGCTTGCTTATAGCTGGGTGGTTTATCTGTACTGTACAGTCGTTTTGTTTACAAAGAGAATTGGTTCGGTATTGCGTGATGCGAAACCTAGGTAATAAGGAGAACTGACTACTATGGGCATACACTTTATTGCACAAAGGTAAGCAGTGGATGCCTTTTGTTTCTCAAGTACCACTGGGATTTAACAGAAGTCCCATAGTTCGCTTCCTCCTACCGACTGTAAAATACAGTAGGAACTGCGATTTGTTGCCTAGCACAAAATTATTTTACGTCTACTTGTTGTAGCTCTGGCAGCCGTTCTTTAATGGCGCCAGTCATATTCGACAGGCTGCACAGAAACATTTCGGAAACTTCATATCATGGGCAGTAACCCTTCACCATTCGGACTGCCGATTCAGCGAGCGAACCAATGATCAAATTTGGTGGCCTCGAGGACTTAACAAAGGCTCTAAGGATTTATAAGAACTCGACATAAATGCAAGCACGCCGCGACTGAAAGAAATAGATGCAGTGTAGGCAGCGCGAAAAAAAACCGGCAACCACTGGGGACGGAAACCAGGGAGCAACGCATACCGCGATGACGCTATGCCTGCCCAACTAGTTGCGGTTTCTAGTCAGTTTTCGAGTACGTTTACGTGGTTGCGCCAATTTTTTTTTGGTTCCCAATTAACTATGTTTCTTAAGCATCGACTTAATACAAAACCAACCAACCGCGAGTCGTTCGCTCGCTTTTCGCGGTGGTCCCATTTTTAACCAATTTTCGTTTATCGAGATTCTTCTCTCTCTCCGTATTGGTAAGTGTGCGTCCTAACCCTTGTCCTTATTGTCACTACAGAGTACGGGTGAAGTTAACCAGACATCCTTGTTCAATCTTGAAACAGCCATTTTACTGTTTTTGGCACAAAAACTCCGAATATTTGTTGAACTTCGCTGAACACGGAATGAACTCAGTCCAACCTGCCATGCTAGCTTGCCGTTATTATTGTGCTTCATAGCGGCACCTTGTTACACACTGATGTTATGACATACATCACATAAGAATTTTAACCTTGCTAAATCCTGCAACTTATTTTTAGACCAAGAAAACAAGTTGTTTTTGTTGTTGTTTTTATTGCTGTTTTTATTGCTGTTTTATTACTGGCCGTAGGCGCAAAATTTTAACGTACAACCAGTTCAGCTAGAAGGCAACTTGATGCGAATAAGCAAAATCAGGCGATCTTGGGCGGCCGAGTTATTTTCAGGCCGGGATTTTTAATAAGGATAACTTCGACGAACCGCGGGAGAGGCATGACGCTTACTCAGCTCGATGTGCACAATTCGCATGGGATCTCGCACTCAGGATATGAGATTGCTTTAGATGTATCGGTGAGCATACGCCCATTGAAATCGTAAAACATTGTCAGCGGTTTGTCACTGAAGGCTTCGCGTGAAATATTATTGTTGGTAACTCGTGAAGTGCGAAAGTGAAATCAAAGCTGCTTATGTGGGGAAAAAACTTAGGGATTAAAAACCAGCTATGAAGACGGAGACACAAGGAAAGAAACAGACAGGACGATGCTAAATCATGAACCAACAGGCCCAGTTTTCCACGGTGAAACAACTATTCGTCAGAATCTCATTTGGATAATTCCCCGGCGCAAAAAAATCTTTCAGGAGAAGGGGTTGACTGGTACGGCACACGTTTCAGTCGAGTAAGAGCATCGCGTGATGCATCGTTGCTCATTTCTAATGTGATTCGACTCGATACGCACCGGTTGAGCTTACATATTCGTCCCACGTTTTGGCTTCCGCACGTGCAAGCCCTGTTTCCTTTTTTTCCTTCCTCATTTACTGGTTAGGGTGTTTTGTAGTCGTTCACAACAATAATTTTTAAAGTGTATTCACAAAAAACTAAACCAAACAGCTTCGGGCGGATTTTCTCAGGTTCTGCGAGCATGTCCGCATCGATGACTTTGTACCCTCGTCTCCAGGGGTTATGAACTTTCGCAGTTGAGTTTATTCTTTTCAGCGCGTAGTGGAGCGCAGTGTGGTGGAGTTCGGAGTAGGAGCGAAGAATAAAGAGAAGTTTGCTGCAGCCTACACTAATCATGCATCGAGCAAACAGTTTGCGTTCGGAAGTTCGTTTTCGAACCTCCTTGTTAGCTGGAATTTTCCTGACGAGCGATAATGAGCCACGCGAACTTTACGCACAGGCAACCGTGCGTGCGAAGCAGCCTCCTAATCCGGAAAGCCCACCAGGGCGAGCGCAAAGACGGTGCCGGGGAGGCGCGCCAAAGGACACAACCCGTGCCCTTTCTTCGCGCTCTTTTCTCTAACGTACGCCCATTTCCCCTGATACGGCGGGGCTCTGGGGCAGGGAGCCGTTTGGACGTTAAAGCGATGAAGAGAAGAGATGCTGAGCATACGGGGATTAGTAAGTGGATGAAGCCGCACGCAAGAACTCATTTGAAACAGATCACTGCTGACACCCCGACAAAAATAAAAAGCCCCGCAAAGGTAAAAAAGGTGGAAATTAAATTAAACAACAATACGCAACAGCTATGCGTGCGTTTAGCCCGGGCGAGTACCTAGATATTAAGAAGAGAAATCGGGTGGATCCATAAGCCATTGCAACGCCAGTGGTAAATGAGCTTAGCCATGGGCTGACAGACTAGCGACGAGTAAAGCACGTTTATCCGCCTCGTTAACATGCTTAGAGCGTCTGGGACTCCGTAAGTGTAATGAATGGTCATTGGCACTTTTTGTATTGCCACTTTGCCGCGCGCAAACTTCAAACCTCACAATCAGTTCTGGGAGGCGAAAAAGTAGTTGGGTCGGGTACAAAAGGCGTTAGAAAATGGAATGATGGAATGGAGTGTAAGAATCAATTTGTTTGCTGCCACTTGACGATTGGTAGGCCTTAATATCTAGTTTCTAGAGGAATATAAACTGCGAACAACTTCTGCTCTAGAAATGTTCGTAAATAATACTCTTAGGCCTGCATCCTCTTCTACCCTAGGCACCAAAGTCCTGATTAGATACTTTTTTGTGCGTATATATTGTTGACTCCGTCAAGAGAGTGAATTGTCACGCTTCGGCAGTCAAAAAATTCCACCTAATTTACACAGAATATTGATTGCACCCCCCGTATAAATACAAGCAGGTTTAGCTATTTTCCAGATCGACCAAGCTTCGCTAAAGCAAACCTTTCTTTGAAATCCATCGAAGTCCGTTCAGTTGAAGCTTGTAAAAAAACGCGTTGCTGTTTTCGTACGCCAAGCAGGACCCCGGTGCAGCGAGTTCACTTACGTGCAGCTTGGTGACCTGGTATCCGAAGGAGGCCTCGAGGGGCACGGCGGCCACGATAGGTTTTCCCTGGTGGTCGAAGACGGGCGAATTGTCGTTTTCGTCGCCCACGTTTACCACGACGAGGGCCTCGTCGAAAGCGACATGCGCCGACTCCTCATCCGGCTTCTTGCCCTTCTTGGCCGCTGCAAGGTCGTCACGGAAGCGCCGCTCTAGTGACGCGCGCAAAGGGGTCAAATTTCGCGCCTTGTACCACAACTGCTCTGCAGAGAAACCTTTCTTCTAGGGTGCAATAGCAACGTCAAGCATATCTCCCCAAGAGCGAGGCAAAACTTATAGGGACTGCGTCGCGCAACATAGGTTCCGGAAGGATAAGGTCAACTTGTTTGTTTATGTATGTAAGCCGCGTCACATCAGGGAGGAGTTTTGCGCCGCTCCTAACGCTTCTGCATGCGTAATCATGCGAACGAAAATTTAAATTTGGAGTCGGATATCTCGGAGCACAGACACGCTAAAAGAATTCTTCCAACTGACACTGTGTGGAAACACAACTGTCTCGTACTTTTTAATACAAATATACCTACTTTCCGCAGTCAACAAAACGTTACTTATTCAAATTCAATTAATCGGGTTGTTGACAGTGATAATTACCATCTCACTTTGTGTTCCCCTGGCCACATAACTTATTTGCAAAGTTGGTCTTCTCTTGCCTCTCAGTGCCTAATCTTAAGAAAACCATAAAACCTAATTTTGAACACTCGGTATATGTACAACAAGAGCAGTGCTGACACGTGTGTTAGTGTTAACAAGAGGATGACAAGCCTTCAGTGGAGTGACACTCACCCGCACTCTCCCTGACAGCTCGGCCCACTCGCTTCTTGTTCATGGCACGCACTTTGACAACATACTTGGGTATGGCCTCTCTGTCCAGGCTGGATGTCACCGACAGTCGGCCAGTGTCGGGCTCAATAGCGAAGAGCCCTGCAACGGTATTGAGATGAGCCTAGTTACTTGACAAGTTGCTGGAAGAACCACCAAGTTGTTTGACACAAGCCTGCAGCTGCGTCTCGGAAAACACCACATGACACGGCATACGTAACTGGCCATATTCAGGGTTTTATATCCATAAAGTGGTGCGGGCAGCTTCTGACAAAGCGTCGAGATACTAAATTCATAACTTCCGTAAGTAGCATTATATTCGCTGGTATTTCGCTCTTGTTAGGGAGCATTTGTATCTGTTTTGGTATCCCGATTCTCCTCAGTGTGCTCAAGCCATGTTGGACACTATAGAGTGCCGATTTTTTTTTTTTTTTTTTTTTTGAAAAAAAAAAGGTAATTTTGGTTCCAAAGCTTATTCGGAACAAAGTGAACTGCGCGAAATGGCAAAATGACGCAAAATGGCATTTTTAATTGCATAATAGAAAAATTGACGTACGATTTAACGCAATGCATTCGGCCTATGACGTGGTGCGTAGTAGAGAGTTCATTAACTGCAGTTCATTAACTGGTGCTATAATTTCATGCCCCCGGGCACCCCTTGTGTTTTGTCTCCATCAGAAATATATCCTCTGTGACCGAGAATCAAAACTACGATTTTCGACGTAATGAACAGCTACCTACTACATCACTACCATGCGGTTAAATGCTCAACTTTAGCATTTTGTTTTTTCGCATGGGTACGTTTTATATCTCAAACTACGTTCCCTTTCTCAGCTATTCCGTGGCTACACGTTAGGCACTGGAGGTGTTGGTCCATGATCCAAGAAAGCGCGCAAAAAGAAAAAGACAAGGACAGAGAAAAGGGGCTACGAGAACTGCGCTGAACTTCCAAGTGGTTTTATTGAGAATGAAACATGAAACAATTGTGTTTCATTCGCACTTTAATTTTCAATTTTCATTCACTTATTTTTTATTCACTTCTCTTTCATTCGCTTTTTTTTTTCGCGTTGTTTTCTTGGGTCCGCGGCGATACCTTTCCCAAAAATTTGACTTAGTACAATCATCGTGATATAAAGTGAAACGAGTAAATACCCGCAAATGCCACACTTTATTTGTAATTCCTCTTGGACGTCTACGTATCTTTCCAGTATGATTTATTTCGTTGTTGTTTTAAGTCTTTAACTCGCTTTGGGGCTGTAGTGGTCAATGGGTTCTGTTGGTACGATTCCACTGTTGAGCCATAGCTTCGGAAGCTGTGTTTCTGATGTACGCTAAGTAAAAAAAAAATGCAGTATGCGGGAATTATTTGTTTAAAAAAAAACAAAAAAAAGAGAGGGCCGTCTACACCAACTCGATGGTCTCGGCTACAGCATCCCTCATAGTCTAGGCGTAGTTTCGTCACGTTAAACAACTGATTTCATTCTTTCGTAATTTCTGTAGGAGAGAAAAAATAAAAAATGAATACTCACCGTTGTAGTTGTTACCAACAATCGCGTACTGAACGGGCCGGTGAGCAATCTCTTCCGTGGCGTTGAGATCGAGGATAACCTGAGGCGCAAGCTGGTTTTCGAACACAAGCACGTCGTACATTCTCAGAGGGAACAGTCGCACTCCTTGCCCGCTGCCGATAATGATGTTGACCTGAAACAGGAGAACAGAGACGGTTGACTTCTCGCTACTGTGTCATTTTACACGTTTTGTAATTAATGTGACGGCGAAAAACAAACTAATATTTTCGTCATACAACATCCTTTCATGGCATTGTATTGTACTTATATAAATATGAACGAACGATCAAGTCGAGCGCATTCATTCTCCTTCGAAGTTCCCTTCCTTTGTCAGAACAACATGGGATGTCTTTCATAAACGTATCGCTGCCGTACAGATATTGTTTGTTGTTGACTTGATGTGCAAAGCCAGTGAGGGTAACTAAGTAACTAAGTAACTAAAACCGCCGTACACCGAAACGACGAACAGAGGCAAGTAATGCGATTGATGGAGAGTTTGCAAAAAAAAAAAAACTGCAGTTTGCCTGGAGTAACATATACTGTCTGAATTAGACGCCTTTATATCGGTTGCACCAAACACTGGTGATTTTATATTAACATTGTCTGTGTATTGCCGAAAAAGCACCGCGTTAAAAGGTTATCTCATCATTGAGGCATTTGAGCTTAAAATGCATATTAATCAATCGCTGAACTCTGTTAACGTGACCAAGTTTGCAAAAAGACACCAACATTGACACGACGCATCAAAGCGACGCCTATTTCTATAAGCTGCCTAATGATCGGCTAGCGGCACGTCATTTTGACACATGTGTGCGGCCTGACCCACATTATATTTTTTCTCGTGTTCTTGAGTTGGACCAATTCTGGCGTTCTCGTTACACCAAGTTCTAAGCGAGCTACCAACGAAATTCGAGTCAGGAAAATGAGGAGCTCAAGGTTTGCCTTTAAAGGGTGCTCCACAGCAAGCACACTCGTGTTGAGGCGAAGTTCGAATAAGCACGACGGAGTTGCCAGACGACAGTTGCGGCGGACCTGTATCCCAGAGCCTCGTATCGACAGAACAACACGCGAAACGTAGCTTCAAAAATGATACAATAAAAGATTTATTTCGTCCTGCTTCCCTTGTATGGACTAGCTGGCGCGGTTTTAAATTTCTCCATGCTTCGTAGAAGTTCCCGCGGCCATTTTTAACAGCTTTATGGCGGCTATCGCCGGAAGTTCGTGAAAGGCCTTTTATGATCTTTTAGCTTGGCCACTCCCATCAGTGTTTCTGGACACCAAATTGATATGGTTTAGTGCAGCTGAGTGACTACATCAGCAATTTCTCCCAAAGTCTCACCTCGGCGTGGTCAGACTTGGGCGGGTCTCCGTCGTCGGTGGCCGACACGACGAGTCGGTAGTGGCTCTGGTGAATGCTGTCCAGTGCTTTTGCCAGACGAATTTCACCCGTATTTGGCTCCACCGAGAACGTGTCCACCTCGTTGGGATCTGTAGATAGAAGGAGACGCACGAAGCGCCGTTCAGTTGCACTCACAATGTTCAGTGGTGAAGGTTGGCTATACTACTGAATGGCTGCCGCCGCCTTATAGCCTGCACGCAAAGAAGGCGCTACAAGTGAATGCCGTTCTGAGACAAATAGGGGTGTTCGGAAAATGAGGCTCAAGCCTAATATTCCAGATAATTAATGTTGAATTATGGAATCGAGTGTGAACCGCATAACAAAAACTATTCGTACACGGAATTTCAAATAAACGCACACCCCTAAACCTGGCCAACCACTCTCATGTGTCGTGTGTGGATTTTAGAACTGCATGGAATTACGATTTCCGATGCGAAAGCTCAATATTAGCGGTTTTCAGCTGAGGCAAGCGTAAGGCCGCTGCCATGTATGAGCAGGGGGAGGTAGCTGGCTTGAACCTTACAATCGTGAATTTGGCATGGTTTTTTTTTTTTGGCAGCATGGGTTGGTGGGGTGGAATAGTGCAGCTAACGATCGATGCATTACGTACCAATTCCTTTCCCCATTTTTATTGCCACCTTACCATATTCATTGACTATACCGCTTTTGTTGCCGATATCACACGGTTTGAATTCGCACAGAGGTAAATTCGAGCCCGAAAGCTTTAGTGATCCACGCTAGAGCGGTTTAAATTTATTGCAACAGAATTATGCGCGAATAGCAGCTCTGGAATAAAATGAAGTAGTGACGTGGTAATATGAGCCCTATTCTCAATTTATTTCATTTGTCTTATTAGGTGTGGGCGTTCTCAATCTATTTTATTTGTTCCGATGTCCGGACATTTTACCGTACTTAATAGTTAGGTACCTACTCTGTTAAATTAGAAGTATAGTTTACTGCTGAGCTGCTTAGCGCTATCTGCAGCCTGTATGTATAGGTTGATACAACACCTCCCCCCGCCAAGGAGCCACGTAGCAGGAGCCAAGCAGCAGGATCGGTGAATTTCAGTGCACGGTGTCCACCATGTATCAACTACTACCTCCGATAACAGATAAAAACCTGGTACTTTATGCTATTGCTAGAGCCATGTGTCAACCAAAATGGCGCGAAAAAGACCACCCATGCGGCTTGCTTACCGACGTGAACATGGCTTTAAACTGGATAACCTGTCACGTGACAGCTGCACAAACTAACATGGTAGCGTTGAGGAGTTCATGCTGAGCCTCGAGACGGGGCTGCGGAGTGAAACAGACGGTGCCACTCCGGGAACGGGCGCTACAGACATGCTGCATTTTGCCACCATTGTAATGGCCGCGTTCCTATTTTATGGCTGCTGTTTGAAGTTTTTTAAACGCTACCTTCGCACACACTGAACTGCCTCTGGTTTCAAAAGAGGAGGCCCAACTATACAATACAGGCAAGGAATAGTAAGCATATGTTGGCTCTGGGGCCGGCTCACTGTCTAGCGTGTAGAGGAAGTTGCCGGGTCCCGCGTCCAGGGTGTAGACGACGTCGCTGACGCGCGTATTCTCGGCCACTTCGAGCGTGTAAACGGACTTCGGGAACTCTGGCACCACGTCGTTGCGGTCCGTCACAGTGACCCAGAGCTTGGCCGTGGCGCTCATGCTCGGCTTGCCCTGGTCGTACGCCACCACAGTCATGTTGTAGAACTCCTGCTTCTCGAAGTCCAGCTTGCTCAGGGTCCACACGGTGCCGTCTGTCGGATAGAGTGTGCGACGCGAGCGTTTTAGAGGCAAAGGCAATCGCTTCCACCAGTGGGCCAGTGCTCATGCAGCACAGCATGCTGCCATGCTTTGCCAGCAAAATGCAAGGATGCATACAACATCGCCAGGAAAGAATTAAAAGCAAAAAAAAAAAACAATGCTCGAAACATGATACCGAAGCCGTATTGGGCGATGCTTGCACAACGTGTGCCTTCATGCACAAAATTGTAAATAAAAGCCTCCCGCAGGGCTTAACAGTCATAACAGACATGTAAAACTTGAAACGCGTGCTTATTATTCGATACCAGGACACAAAAGTTACTAAACACGAGGCATCCCATTGATCGTGTTGGTTATCATGCCCTATTGAGGGAGCTACGAAAAAAATTATTAAGTAATTAATACAGCCTGTTCTCTACAATTACATTCTTTTTGGTTCAACTTAGGTAACTAGCTTGGACGGTTAAGTTTTAATTAAATTTGAAATTTTTCCTGACTGTAGTTTAATTATTCTCCAAGTCTCGACATATTCAAATGTACAAACACCGCTAGCGGGACTATTTTATTGCCGACGTCTGGACCAAGAAAGTTATTTAGGATAGACTGAACAAGTGGTCAAAATAGCCCACAGCTCCGTGAGAGAGGAGTTGGTCATAGAACACTGAAAAGAGGCTAGTCAGAATATTTCGCGACAGCGAATTATTTTCCTTGCAGGTCAGAATAGCTCGCGACATGGAATTATTTTCCCCTCTAAAGATTCTGGACGTAGTTGTGTACCAATACTTGCATATAGATATATAGCTTGACTACTATTTCGAAACAGGTTTCGCCCCGCACCTTTGCTGTCAATGTAGAACTTATTGTCGTGTCCGCCTCCAAGTTTGTAGAAGACAAGACCATTTTCGCCTGTGTCGGGGTCGAAGGCACGGATCTGGGTTACCTAAGTGACGGAGGAGACAAGCATATTATTCCCGGACATCAGGTTAGCAATGTACAGGCGTACTTGGCCTGGCTAGGGAAACGTCCAGTGAAGCTCACCTTCTGACCGGGGTCCAGGTTCTCCGGAATTTGAGCCAAGTAAGGATCAGTGAAAAACCTTGGCTTCTCGTCGTTGGCGTCTTCGACAGTTACGGTTATATTGACCGTGGAGTTTTGAGGAGGGTCTCCGTTGTCCAAAGCCTAAACGCAGAAAAAAATATGTCGTTTTTTGTTCAATCGTCTGTCTGATAGTAAATCCAAAAAAGACACGAGTGGTCACGAGGCTCCTGGTACTCACAAGGACATGGAAGTAGTATTTGAACTTTGTTTCTCTGTCTAGGATACCAGTGACGAATAGTTCTCCAGTGTGCACATCGACGTGGAATGGAAGGTCTGCGAAGGAAAAGAAAGCGCTCCCAAAATTGCATAGTTGTTTTGAGAGATATAATTGCATTGTTTAGCATATTTCCCCCAAGTGGCCCGTGTTCAGTTACGTTTTACTTGCTACCCTCATCATGATATGCGCAGCTAAAATTCTTTCCAGAATTATTGACAATACAGTAAAAGGTTCAGTTCTACTAAAATTCAAGGAAGCTACAATTTATTGTATTTTAACGACGAAGATGTCTGCTTTAACACAAAAGGTACAAAATAACACATCACAGTGAATTTTAGATGCTCGCCAAACGTGGATCACATTCACGTGAATAAGGGGTTAAGCGCTCATTGGACACAAGCACGACAAATTAAATTGCGTCTGAGACGGGTGTTCACGAAATCAGAAATTCCCTCGAGTTTTGATACCTTTACGCGGCCAATATTTTCTGCTTTTTAAGCGGCTCAACGAAGACGCTCCTGGCTTTCAATAGTTGGGCGCAGCTGAAGACTAATGATAGACTTTAAATTACTTGAAGCAGGAGCTCCCACCTTTAAATACAATGTATATGCGGAAAGGGTTCTTTTTTCCCTTTCGTGCAACTGGGCTTATACATACGAACGATAGGTGAGCTATACTTTCGAGCGAACAATAACCTTCTCAACTCAAAGACTCGACAAATCTTTAATTGCCGTTGGTACCTATTGAAGCTCGTTCAGAGCCGCTTTCTGGTCACTCAAGAAGCACCCTGTGTAGCGGAGAAACATTGAAGCACTCACTCTGGTCTTTCCTGGCAACAATGGCGTAGTCGACGGCTCCGTTCTTTCCGCGATCCTCGTCGACCGCGCGCAGCACACCGAGCCTTGAGCGCTGTTCCTTGTAATTCCCTTCAAGGATGCTGAAGCTGTATTCAGGTTTGACAAATGTCGGCTTGTGGTCGTTCACGTCCAGAACCGTGATGTTCACCACGATCAGGTTGGCGAGGCCGCGGCCGTCCGATGCCGACACATTGAGCAAGTACACCGTTTCGGGCTTGAGCGCACCAACCACGAAGATCTCGCCTGCGAGGAATCACAGGTGTTGCAGGTATCTCCAAAATCTGGAGCGGGATATAAAAAAGGCACTTCTTTTTTTTTTTTAATATCGCAAAAGATGCTGCCCTATCAGGTAACCAGCTTTTAAAAACTCAGTTGTAAACCCCGCCTAAACTCTATTAAGCGCAGTTTCCTTGTGGTAATGAGACCTGAAGAATCTTCTAAGGATACGTTAAACACACTCGAAACGTTAAACACACTCGAAGAAGTCTTGGTTTTATTTGGGCTCTGAACGGCATACATAATTGTGAACTTTGTTTTATTACAGATAGTTATCTCTTTAGTGCTATTCAGTGGCCCATACTCCGAAGAGTTGCACGTTTCGTTTCCCACAAGACTTTGTGCACTGTTTAGGAATAGCCCCGGGCTAACGAAACTACGTGAAGACTCTACTAGTGCGCTGTCTCTAGTGTCGACCCCAGTAAGATATGCTAAAATATGCGCATAATTAACACGGCGCATATTTAACCTCCTAAGCACAAGTACAGAGTGTTTAAGCTTTTCGAATGCCTTCAAAGTTTATTATTTCCTGCTGACAAGCTTCGGTTGCTTCGAAGAGTCACCGAGCCGTGATCTCTCTGGAAGCTAGATGTGAAAGCGAAGAACTGTTAGATTTGGTGGTATGTAGATGTTACATCACCAGTACGTGCTGCTGCGTAAGCAACAAAACATTCAGTGCACGAGTGAACTCCGTTAGGTATTAGGAATTTTAAATACTCCTCTTTTGGGAAACAGCACGTATCCGACAGAATTCCAGAGTAACATAAACAAACCAAGAATATGTCCGCCACAATTTTGTCTTGTCCATTAACAGGATTCGTCTCAGATTTATCGCCCTCCTTTCAAGATGAAGGAGAAAAATTAGCGCTAAATTTAGCTGCAAATTACGATATACGGCGCGTTTGGATACAAATCACCAGTCTTCAAAGAGTAAGCAGCGCAAGCAGCGTAAGTTAACTTATCGTAAGGTCAAGGGAGGCTCACCGGTCTGGCGGTCAATGCGCACGTTGCCGCGAGCTCCGGACACGATGGAGTACTCGACCTTGGAATTGGGACCCTTCTCGTCGGCATCGACGGCCGACACCTGAGCCACGCGGGCGCCGGGGCGAGCCGTCTCCGGCAGTAGCACGCGCAGAGGCCCGTGCTGGAAGGTGGGCGCGTTGTCGTTCTCGTCCTCCACCTTGACGGTCAGATACGTGGTCGACGACAGGTTTCCGAGATCTCGGGCCGTCACCTGCACCGGATCTCCATCAATCATCGCGGTGCCAGGAGGCGTGCGCTTCTCGTGTGCGCAGACGCGAAAAAAATGTTTATGGCCTAGTTTTACCCCAACACAAGTACGTTCGCCTGCTAAAAACATACTTCCCCGAACTCTTGGGGTAAAACGCATAGTGCAACGCAGTTCAAAACCCACTACGACTATGTGTTGTTGTACGAGTGAAACTATGACAAGTGAAACACTCGAACAAGGTTGGAATGGCGACGTTTGCGTAGTACGTGCCGTTGCAGTTGGGATGCTGGTGTAAAGACGCCCTAACTTATACTGTGGATGCACCTGTGGTCTAATTAATTAGCTATCTGCATCTTAAAGTACGGCACTGTACGCGTTCGCACGCTGAGTCGATAACGGCGCCTGCTGTTCGCTGCCTGGCACCTACGGTAGCGCACCCAGTTCAAACCCAACGTAGAAAAAAAAAAATCACCCCAGACGTAGCAAAATTCAAACACGCAACGTTTAGCTGTGAATAAGATGTAGTCCATGATAAGCACGCATTGCACAGCGGCCTTTATATCGACTTCCTATTATTCGAAAGATAAATGCACCGTGAACCTTGCGAAGCGTACTCTTACGTACAGGTCTTCGTTGTTAGTTCCTTGCATCAATCCCCCCCCCCCCCCCAACTCCCCAACTTTCCCATTTACATGCACTGCGCGTGCATGTAGAGACACCGTCTTGTGGCTTCCCCCAGTGTCGTCCCCCCTGCTTTCCAATTAGGTTGCCTAATCCGAATGACCTTTCGTCCTGATGTCAAAACTCAAAAACGAGTTTATGTCCCTATAAACAATGAAAGCGTATTGAATTGCTTTTATTCGCACAGTTGCTAGCGACAGTTGCCGGCAACTATTGTCACGTCCCCTGCCACGCCACCCAGAGGTTGTTCTTCAGTCTGATGCGTGTGGTTTTTCTGGCCCAAGCTAGTAGATACAAGAGCGAGAAACATCCTACGCTTGACTGTGGAGGCAGGATTTAAAAATAGTTTGTCTTGTACTAAATGGTGATTAGCGTAGCTTATAACTCTCAGTAAGATGAGATGCCGTTTACGCTTGCGCTGACAGCCGATATATCCCCAATGAGGCGCCCACTTTCAGACTAGAAGAAACAGATTAGCTTTCCAATGAACTGCGATAGCTTTTTGCAAGTATATTGAACAAAATCGCTACTTTTGTGCAGCTTTTGCTAGACAGCGAGATCAGTGAGTGGATCCCAACTAGAGATAAGAGCGCTGTGAAAACAAACGAGACAACTGGGAAAGGACGCGATCTCTTTTTTTGTTGTTGTTGTTGTTCTCCTGTTCGCATCCCTGAAAAATTGATAAAATTTTCAACTAACGAACAAAACTGAACATTCTGTTTGCATGCATACCATCTGTAACATAGACATGGCAAGAAAAGTCTGAACTTTCCTAATCCTCGAATAGTGCCAAGAGTGCTTGATACGTGCCAGACAGGGTGGTTAGAATATTCAAAAATTCAAATACTGGTCGAATAGCTCTTGTTATTTGATTCGTATTCGATTGGAGAACGTTGTATTCGCTATCTTGGAATATTCAAACTTAGTTATATTCGAGTGTATTTAAAATAATTGCGCCTGCCCTACTTAAAGTTGGAGCATGGTTAGTACCAAATTTATGCTTAAAAGCTCACATAATAGGTCTCCTCGATTTAGCTGCCCTGTTTCTACTGGTCAAGACAGTGCACCACTGTCTTCGTCTTGCCAGCGCAGCTCGCGAGACCTACACCAGGCTCTTCAATCTACTCGCGGGGCAGGCAAGCGCAAACCGAGCTCAAGGGTGCGCTTGCGCTCCGAAACGATCAGGCGCAGGGCCTCGTTCAAAAGGAGACGAAAATGCTGGCTCCGCAACGCTGTTTTCCTTGCACTTCGCTCAGCTGTCATGGACTGTAAAGGCCATCGGTGTATGTAATGCCGTGTGTATGCAATTTGCTTCTAATGAAATTGCGTAAAGCCATTATCAAAGTTAATTTTATGCATGCACCGTTATGCACCTTACAAATAGGGTAGAATGTGTTTATAACTTCTCTATTTAAAAAAACAAGCTTCTTGACGGCAGCGGGAATGATTCTTTCTGGAAGTTTGGCATTTCTAATCTCAACCTTAGTCAGATGACACGCACATAGCAATGCACCATAGACTACATACATTTGAAAGAGTCATATGTTTCAGAGCTGCACTTGGGCTAAGGAACGTGTGCCAGAGGTAGGCTGTATGATTTCGAATCACCTCGAGTTCTGTAATGTGCTCACATCCTTATACAATGTAAGGCACTTGACACAACACGACACAAATACTTCCCACAACTACACACGCGACATATTCCACCACACCCATCATACTTATTAGGAGACGAAGCCATGTTTTCAATCAAACGCGTTCTCGAGTTTCTTACCGACGTAAAATTTTTACATCTCATTTCTTATCATGCATCTTGACAACCTGGCCCTTTAGACCAGTCATCTTCATTACGTTGTGTTTTACTTTGTTTATTTTTACTGAAATGTTCTACTTTTACTTCCATGCCACTTTCATGTAATCACTATTGTTTGGCGCTCTTTGCCCTTAGTCGGCCTTGCGCCATTAAACTCCAAACATCATCATCATCATCATGTAATGTGCTCACAAATCTCGTACACTGGTATTCTTGTTTTTCGCGGCCATCATAAAAACAGTCGCTACGGCTGAGCCAACGCAGCCGATTTCTTATCAGACACTGGTGCAGGGGCGGAGCCTATCACCACAATCTATGTACAGGCGCGGCCACTGTTAGAGGCAACAGGGAGCGCGTGGCCGCGCTCCTCGAAGCGCCACGACGGATGCCGCAAGAATCTTGCGGCACATGCGCAGTCAGTACCAGGGGTGGAGATAGCTGCGCGTCGTCTGCTATACCGTCCCTCCCACTTCGCAGCGCGCGGCGAAAGTACACAAACAATCGATCCACGTTGCTGTAACAAAACCTATTCCAACTTATCAAGGCACGTATTGCTGCGCACAGAAAATTTTAAATACGCACCCTTCACTTCCGGAGGGTCATTTTCGTTACAGAGGTTCACGTTCAGCATTTTTATCTTTGCAAAAAAAAATCCCATGAGACACAACGTTGATTTGTTAACCCATGCTTCAGATTTATTAGGAAATAAATGATAAAACATTTAAAATGCTTGGGTGCATCTTTCACGGGTATCTCGATGACTCAGTTCTATTACTTTAACCGCGTACCCGCCGCGGTGGCTCAGTGGCTAAGGCGTTGCGCTGCTGAGCACGAGGTCGCGGGTTCGATTCCCGGCCGCGGCGGCCGCTTTTCTGATGGAGGCGAAAAGCAAAAACGCCCGTGTGTACGAGATTTCGGCGCACGATAAAGATCCCCAGGTGGTCAAAATTAATCCGGAGCCCTCCACTACGGCGCGCCTCATCGCCTGCGTTGCGTCGGCGCGTTAAACCCCACAATCAATCAATTACTTTAACCGCGTGCCATGGCTGCAGTGCTTTCGTACGAGAGCGCACGTGGCGAAGTGTAAGGAACTGTAGCAGACGTAGCGCAGCCATCGCCGTCTCTGGCACTGATTGCGCATGTGCCGCACGATTCCCCCGGAGCCCGTCGCGGCGCTCCGTGTTATTTCTAAGTGGTCACACCTGTACCTATAGACATTCTTTTTCGACATAAAACCGGTGTCCGGCTATTGTACGACGACTGCTGTGCGGGAGTTTTTTTTTTTCTTTATAACGTACACCGCGATATAAGGTAGAAGGGAGGAACATTGGCCAAATCACTCACCAGAAGCTCGTAGCGGTCAGCCAGCTCGCGGTCGAGGACGGAAACTGGGTTTCCGCCGCTGAATATCACGACTCCAGAGTCGAGTATGGTGAATAGGTCACTACCTGAGCCTCCAAGAGAGTAGTGAACCACTGAGTTGTTGCCACTGTCGTTGTCGACGGCCATAATTGTCGGGTTCTGTTGAGAGAGGAAAAGTTTTAAAAATATATGCATATACGCGGCAAGGTTCGGCAAGATTATGCGTGATGTTTACATGAAGGTAAGCGTGAGCTTAAACGGTGACGTCTGGTCCCAACAATTTATTCAGGCGGATATCAAATAGAGAGAGAAATCAGGGATTACATTTTGCAAGGTAAGGGTGGAGTCGAACCCGGTCGCTTGACGCCTCAACCTTGTCAGTTCTTTTTATTTCCTGTAAACACGTGCTAAATCTAGTTCGATTTTAAAATAATTTTCCAAAACTGTTTCGCGCAAGCAAAAATATCTGCAACAGAAGACGCGATATTGTCATCAAGTGGATTGCGGCCGCTTGAACTTCTTCATCATTTAAGAAAAATTCACTGCAAGCGCAATTCGCTAGGAAGTGTTAGTCGGCTGTCTGTTTTCGAAGGTCCGCATATCACAACTGGTTAAAGTATGGATCACGTATCATCTTTACTTTGTGATCACTACGCGACATTGATATTGCACAAATGTTTTGCTGTGTTTATGTTTTAACACTTTAACGACCGATGATGCTTACCTCGCTATCTCACTGCGGCCAGACCAGAAAAAGCTGTGGTTGGAAAGAGCACTCACCACTGTCACTAAGGTTCCTGGAGGCGAGTTTTCCCTTATTGTTCCTTGGTAGGATTGCATGAAGGTGGGTATCTCATCGTTGACGTCGACGACTTCCACTGACACTTCGCTGACACTCTGGAAACAAGAGGCCGTCCACAGAAATGAATATTTAATGGGAGTCTGAATGCACGGTAACCTGGCCTCATGATTTTTTTTAAATAAATTTACATAGACTAAATTGCGTTGATCTCGCAAAAAAATGCGATGCGGTTACTTTAAAGCTTAGAGGTGGTTTCCAACAACCCAACTATATAATTGGCTGTCTGAGCGCTGTTTGAGAATTATGCTGTGGTCTAAACATTGCGTCCCTTACTGATTGGGCGAGTCATTTCTGCGCATGCAGCAGCAGTGTAAGCAAGATTTGTCACGTCGCCAGTTAGCAAATGAAAGCATGAGGTGGAGAGGTGTCAAGAAAGAGGAGGCACCAGCCCCCAACCATTCACTTTTTTTTCTTTTACAAAAACTTGACTACTATCTTAAAATTATCTCCTAAACATTCAGACGACTTCATTTTCCGGCGATGTACATACCTGAATAATCAATCGCTGCTTCCAAAGGGAATAATTTGTCTCGTAAACTATGCCCCACATGGGATTTCATCAACGGGGAATTGGCGCAACGCAAACCACCGTGCTTGTGTGGCGTAATGTTGCAGCGCAAATCTCCCTTTTTTGTTCCAAATCATATGCGGGCGTCATTATTGACTCCGGTGGTCTTTTTCGTTGCGGTGAATGATCATTAAGATTTGCTGTACCGAATTCGAGGTAGGGCTGTCTTCAAGAGCGATATTCTCCTTACTGTTAGTCATAAGCGCGAGAGCGCTTGCTTCATTGTTGTGTTGTCAGCGCGTGCGTCGACGCGCAGCCAGATAATTGACAAGTTAGCGCTTGAGACGAAAAAAAAAAAAAGCGAACGATAACACTGATGCTCCTCGGGCGCTTAATGTCATCAGTAAAATCAGACTCACAATAAGAGTTTTAATTTCCTTTTACTGCCCCCTCCCCCGAAAAAAAATGCCAATCCCTGCAGCAAAACGTACCACTTTTGTTGTGGGCCGTTTCTCTTCCAGCATGACGGTGAACGTGTACTTGCTTCTCTTCTCGCGGTCCAGGCCAACCTTGGTGAATATCTCTCCGTCCTGCCGGCGCCAACGTGAAAAGGAAGGTTTTGTCAGTAACTATACGCCTAATATCAGCATGCGGCAGCTTGTGGCGCGGCAGTGGCCACCGGCCCAGCTCAGCGGAGCGCAGTGATAACAAGCGGATGAGGCGAATTACCTTGGTGATGTTGAAGAAGGGCCGCACTTCGGTGTTGATGATGCTGTAGCGCATCTGGCTGTTGGCGCGGATGGTCCGTGACTGGAGTTCCACCTGACCCACAATGGCGCCCGGAATGTTCTCGAGCACCTTGAACTTGTAGTGCAGCTGGTCGAACCTCGGATCGCGCTCCTCCGCCTCACTCACGTATATCTTCATTGGGGCCTAAGAACGAGTGCGAAAAATCACTAAGCGCCTGTTGCAGTCGTGCACTGAGGTAGTTTAAGTCCTGTGCCACTTTCGGTCTGGGCACTGGTAGCATAATAGCGCCCGCCATCGGGAAGCACCACCAGCACGGGTGGTAGTTAAATTTTCGGTGCGCAGCCCCCCGTAGCGTAATCGAGAGCAACCGTCGTATGGGGAGGCCCACAAAAGAAAGTATGCAAGCCGAGGAGAATGTTATGATAATGCCTTATTGGGGACTATGCTGTTACGCGCGTGAATGATTTCGAGGTGATGCTTACAAAAAAAAAAAAAAAAACTTGTGGGACAAACTTAGGTATAACCCCAGTGAAGTTGTGATAAGAACCATAATTACTGCTCATTTGCGTGGCGAATAAGGTGAAAACGTTTTTCGCTGCAACATGGACTACTGGGCGCTTTTCTTAGAAAAACAAGTGCCGGAGCAGCGGTCCTAAAAAAGGATAAAGCAAAACGAGAAACCTCTAGCAATAGATCAGTCACGAAAGCTTACTCACCGCCGTTTTCCATAGACCATCGTTCGCTTCGACGGAAAGGGAGTACTCTTGGCTCTCCGAAATGTCCAGTGCCCTGGTGATGTTCACCGTTCCCAGGACAGGGTCGATCATGAACGGTACTGAGAAAGAAAAGTGCCTGGTTTCAATGGAGGGCATAAATGCACTCATGAAGCGAGTGAGCTTTGACAATATCAATGACAACAGATTGGGAACATCCGTCCATATCATATTGCTCGACGAGCTCTGCAATAGACATCAAAATCAATTACTTCTTAGAAACAGGACGCGGGTGCGATCCAAGCCGCGGTGGCTGCTTTTGAGATGGAGGCGAAAAACGAAAAGCCGTCCACGTACTACGGCGCGTATTATAGCCCAGGGGCTATAGCTTCGGCGCGTAAAACACCCAAGATTTGAATTTTTGACTTCGTAGCAACACCTTTGCAAAGCAGTGGAAGAAAGTTTTGTTTCTTGCAAACTTGGCGATAAATCTAAGTTTGCAAGTTTGATGACGCGGTAAACTATTTGCGCGTCATCGGCATCACATCGTCATCATCAGACTGCTTGTATCCACTGCGCAACGAAGGCCTTTCCTGTGCTCCTACAGCTGGTGCTGTCTTGTAAAGCCCTATTCAATTTTTTGCCTCCGATTTCTTCAGTTTCATCCCTGCCTCAATTTAATGGTCTCCCTCCACTTCTGTACCTGCCTCCCGCGGATATTTTTTCTTTCCCGTTGTGTACCTACAACGCTAATTGACGACAAGCAGGGTGACACAAAAACTAAACATTGTGTGCAAAAACAAGCGGAAAGCAAGCTTGGTGCATGTGAAAGTACAGGTGGGGCCATCGCTCTTCCTTTTTATGGTACCATTTCTATGCTGGGGCCATTTTTATGCTACTGCGGCACACTTTGGTATAGTTTGATACTTTTTTCAGTTAATTGTTTTTAAACGCGGAACCTTAAAATCAGGGCAAGCCTGTCAGCGAGTAAAACCGAAAGTTTAGTTTTTATTTTCAACTTTCCGGAAAGCTTGGTTGATTGTGGTGTTTAACGTGTCGAAGCTACACCTGGGCTGTAAGACGCGCCGTAGTGGAGGGCTCCGGATTAATTTTGACTAACTGCGGATCTTTAACGTGCGCCCAACTATCGAGACACAGGCGTTTTCACTTTCCGCCTCCATCATAAAAGCAGCCAACGCTGACGGTATCGAAACAGCTTCATTGGGCTCAGCTGCACAACCCATCAGCCACTGCGCCACTGCGGCGGGTAACTCTGCAGAAAGCTACTGTATCGGCAATTTCGTAAGTATTCGGGGCAGGGTACTGCGGGTATCGACGTCGCCATGGGAACTGTTTCATATTTTAAATAAGACCTCGTCGAAGCACTGAGAGGGCTGATATGTACATCAGAATTTGTTATTCCTTGCACAGAAGCGTACTTCATCTTTTCCCCCGTTTTCACCTTTAGTGACTTCACCTTTAGTGACTCTAGCAAATCCATCTTGGGTTCTTTTTACCTAATAATTTACGCTGCCTGTTATTAAGTAGCAATTTGAGGAGAGCGCACTGATTTGTTGTTTGCTCAACCTGAAAATTCAAGCTTGCAACCCAAACACTTTTAAGTGCTATTCAATACACGCCACACGCAAACAATGCTGATTAAGCCCATGTTCAAACAGTGTTTTTCAACGTAGTCTGCCCTGACGAAATATTAGCACCTGCTACTACGAACAAAAAGGTGAATTGCTGGCGCGTTACGACCGGCGTTCCCTGTAATTATGAGCCTTTATACAGAAACATAGTGAACATAACCGAACGGAAAAACCTTGCCAGCCGTCAAAACTGCTGTGTACAACGATGATTTAGGTGGAACTACCTGTTTCTCCACATTTGCCTTTCGAAAATGGCGCCTCCTCAGCGCGTGGTTACTCATGTTCCTTTAAAAAAAAACAACTAGATTACTAGAACTGGGTGTCGCCAGCAACTTTTTTTCTTCCTTTTAACTTCTTGAGGGTTATACAGCAGGGCATTAAGGCGATCGAGGAAAGGAACTCACGAGCAAACAGAGCCTCGCACAAGAAGGGCGCCGAAAGCAAACATTCTGAGTGCGCGCAGGGACAAAGCCTCGAGGATGAGGAAAGGTTTAACAGCTGCTTTGTTCGCTGCCTTCATTGGCGGGGCGCAGCGAGCGCGAGAAAATCGAAACCGCGATGTTATCGCTTCTCAGCTGCCTCGATCGAACGACGGATAAACCGCGTGTCGCGACGCCGATGGGAAATCGTAGTTGTCGCCGCCTTTCATTTTGTCACTCTTTTTTCTTCGTTTATCTCGAAACCCATCTTCCTTTTCTTCAGGATTACCAGCAACTATTTTCAAAGCCGTTTTTATAGGAGGTCGGGGGCAGCCAGCCGCACAGCGAAACGCCCTCGGCAACACAAAGGGAATCTGGCGCTTTTATTACCACGCGAATCACACAGCTTCATCGTAGCGTTGCTTCTTGGTGCATCGGCCTTCATATTGCAATCGATGCCAAGGCCTCTCCTGCTGACTTCTGGGGCACAAAATTTATTCCCGCAAGAGAAGTTTCAGTCGTGCAGAAAATAATGCACCATGCGAACCACACGCTACATAGTCAGTTTTCGAAGAAGATTATCCGATGTTACAGACCGACTTAGTCTGCAAAGGGCGTTTGCTAAAATGCGCATAAGGAAGTACTAAGCGAGCTTAGGAGTCCCTATAACACTAATCGTACATGGGAACCATGAACTATGAAGTACTTGGACGCTTAAAACTTGGTTTACGCGTGCTTGCGCAAATCGACGATAAGCTTTCCCAGCCTACTACTGTCTGCTGAATTCGGGTAGCTGAACCGTTAATTTAGCTGAACTTAAACCTCACCTCGATATCACTGGTGAACTATGCGTCTAGTGGCTGTGTAGTTCAGAATTTCGAGAATTTAGGGAATTTACTACTGTTTTTCATGGTCTTCCGTTAAGTAATATTTCCAGTGGGTGTTTTTTTTTTTTTCACGGTGATATGTCGCAAATCATGATCGCATTCCGATATCGAATAAACACAAAAGACTCTTCACAGCTACTCGGCGCTCGCCAAGAACTTTTCAATCAGGTTTTTAGGGTCAGGCCTAACTAAAAGACCTACTTCGGAGCATACCTACAAACTCCGCCTCCCGTATTTACTTAAAGCTGTCGTAGAAAATCCAATTTTCTGAAACAACCAGCATTTATTCTAAAGGCAAATATGGAGCGAAACACACGTCATATGAACGAAACAAGCGACCAAACTTCGCTTACTCGAACAAAAAGTAAATCTGAGGTGGTCTGATTCCGTGAACTTCTAAGAATATATTCCATAGTATTCACTATAAATTTTTCGGGTACAGCGAACACGCTGAGGTGCTTAGCACACACAGAAACTGCCTTGCGCGCCGATCCCTACCTTTACTACGACAGTAACAAGACCTACACGAATCACGGACAGAACATACCTCTCTTGCTGGTTCCACGGGCGAATGAGTAGGTCATGTTGGTGTTCTGAGGGGAATCAGGATCTGTAGCCTTGACGGTGTCGATAATGGTGCCAACAGAGGCGCTCTCAGACACGAATTCGTAGTACGCCTCTTTCTCGAACTGCGGGGGGCTGTCGTTAACGTCCTGGATGACGACTGCAACCTGCGAATGCAAGGCGAGTTTTGTGCTGTTAAAAGGGCTTCTTTACTAACTCACGAACAATGCACGGTATTTTGCAGGCAGCCCAGTGCTGCTGTTTATTTCAGAACAGTCCGTGTAGTCGGCGCTCAATCGGAGCGGTGGGCCAATATTTATTTTGATGGGCAATAAAGACGACACTGATGTGAGTTATAAACATTGCTTAAAATGAACTTACCGAAATAAAGACAGCGGTATACGTAGGCCATGTTCCCAGCTACATCGGCATATTTACATGGGTTTTTATTTAGAACAATGCGTACGAAAGTCCTGTTTTCTCCGTATCATCCTACCAGAGAATTTGCTTCAGGCGGCTATGACGACACGGACAAGTCCACACGGCCGCATTTTGTGGATTGCTAGCATGTTGAACCTCCGCAAACTGTGTGTGAGCAGTCCAAGTCAACATTAACTATGCAATGTCTTTAAATTAAAACTTGGAAAGATGAGATAGGATGGAAACACATTATAAACCAGTGTGACGCATCAGGTATACTCTACTTAGCGGTGTTTTCCCTTCGCCCGCTTATTACAGGTAAACTAAGTCTTTAGGATCCCGTTAAACGGCCAAATAATCTATTGCACAGGTTAAACTCCTCAGCGCAACCACAAATGAGGCTTCTAGAAATTCACATCAGCGTCAAATTCACTCCGTATGACTCAAAGCCATTTTTATAATGCCTATTTGCACAAATAATCTTGGAATATCGGGCAAGACAGGGTTTTGAAAACACGCGAAAAAGCAAAAAAAAAAACACGCATTAAATTCCATTTTTCTTGTTTCAAATTCAAAATCACACTGCATTGGTGCGAGTGAGAACTGACAGGCTATAAACCTCGTAGGCTAGACCGTGACGCTCCCGAGATGGAGCCGTAATGTATAACGTCATAAAAGCTATCATTCCATTCCTGCTGCGCTATCGCCTCCACTTAATCCTTCCTGGCGGATGATGATTCTCGTTCGCATTGCATATACTTCCTAAAAACCCCGCCATTATTTTTTCAGTGCTGGGATACCGCTAGCTACGATCATAAAAGAGCAGCATTGCGTAAACTTACATGTGACTGATTAAGTGAAACTGTTACGTAAGCACTTAGCTCCAGCAAATGCGAAACCTCCAAGTTGTACAAGCAAACATCAAAGCGTGAAGTATTTATTTGACCAGTTATAGGACAAAAGGCAACTGTTTAACAGGCAGGAACTATACTTGAGGGATGCGGGAAGGAAGCTCCTTTTAAATTGCGCAGCATACACCAAGGCAAGGCCTAACAACAATCAAACCAACCCCCACCACACAGCTACAAATATGCTCTCACAGTAGTAGAGCCAGTCCTGGAAGGAGTCCCCATGTCCCTCGCCGCCACGATGACCAGGTGTAGAGCAGCGTCCGGAACCTTGTACTTGTCTCGGTCCAACTCAGAGACGACCCTCAGCACAGCCTGCACAACGAACAACTCTGGTGTCACATCCCCTTGCCCGTTCGCGCAAACAAGAGGCGTTCGCGCAAACTGTTACAGGAACATAGGCGCCTGCGCGTGCAGGCGCCAAACGTGAGACACAATACAAAAGCAGCACGCGCACGCGAGGCGACTAAGGCATGGTCATACGCTCACCCGCATAAAAAGAAACACAAGCACACTAAGGGGTGACTAATAACCACTGCTCTACGAAGAAATACAACTCACTTACGGCCTGTGTAGGACGCTCGAAAAAGTAAAACGAGGGCCTGTCCAGACGTTTGTTACATCCTGTTTTAAGGTCTTTTTCAGTAACCGTATTACTGAAATGACATCTGTCTAACGAGATTTTTGGCAGCTACATCGGAAGTTCATATCTTCGGCCCGTGGGCTCACATACGCTCACGGCTCTGATTCCCACCGGCGACAGTTACCCGATTTTCTTGATATGCGCGATACACTTCTGTTGGAGCTTGTGGGAGTGAACTATTCCCATTAAAGGCGCTGCAGCTATTCTTATAAAAGGTTTCTCTCTTTTATTCGCGCCTGGAAGCACAGCGCATGCTGTTGTTATCCACTGTACACAACGGCTCTCTGTGATTCGCTTACCGCCGCATGCAAACATCTTTTTGTGTCCAAGTTTTTATTTTGTGACGATTTTTTAAAAATTAGCTATTTAATATTTTTTTATGCTACTACTGAGAAGGCGGCCAATAGCGGCAATTTTATATGTGTGATGTCACATCATCATGGAAATTGTACCTGGACTTTGGAGAGCACCGGAAAAAAGAGGGAAATCTTTCGAACAAGTTTAAAAGTTATTCTGTGAGCACAACAGCTATATTTGGCCCAGGTAGTAGGCGACTAACTAACCTAAGGACTAGATTCGCTAATCGGCCACGTTATAAAAGCGGTTCATCTTTAAAAAAATCACAAATATTCCCCCTACTGTTGTCGAGCCCTTTAACGGAGCAGTACAACAAGAAACGGGCTTTGATGCGTACCCCATTTTCATTGACGCCGAGGCGGAACTGGTTCTCGTTGTTCCCGTCGACGATGTACAGCTCTACTTGTCGGTTGATTCCGTCGTCGTAGTCGGCGACAGGTAGCTGGACATAGGAACCAACGCTCGGTGGTCCTGCAAGAGTTGAACAGAAACGCGGACTGTAATAAGGAACATCGAGTGCTTTTAGCTAAGTGTCAATCATCCGGCGCTCCGCTGCTGTGTCTTTCTCTTACCGGAGAGGCTATAGGTACCCAATTTTTTTTCAGTCGGCGCGCACAGGCTGTACTGCCTCATCATCGTGCTGTGAACGAGGCTACATGGTTTATGTAGGCTATCAACGTCTTGACCTTCTCCTTGCATTTCCGAGGTATGCGGTATGCTGATGAAACGCTAGGAGGAACTAGCGTATAACCCTGGATAATAACATTAAATGATATGTTTTGTCTACGAAGGCAAATGAACAAAAAACTTATCTAATTTTACTTTGTATGGTATGCCCCTCATTAGTTTACAGCAGAGTGACTGACTTAAAACAACGTTGACAACGGCGAGAGGGAACCAATTGACGTCAGCCCCCTCCCATCACACACGCTTTCTTTGTGTGAATTCGCTCATGCATAGAAATTTAGCGACACCTCAGGTCCCTATACTTTGATATTTTTTGTGAGGGGTTGGAGGGTTCGCCACCCTTGACTCCGCAATAGACACCGCTTCATACATAAGTTCACAGCGTACTTAATTCAATTACGTTCTCCTAAACGCAGAAAAAAATCCTACTTGAGGGCCGATCAAGAGCGACCGCACCGATAATATATTGCGAACCGTGACAGGGCTCAGTCAGGCTCTACAGGCTCAGTGACCGTGTAATTTTAACTTGATCTCTCCCTTGAGGGCCTCACCTTCCGTGACGTTTAAGAAGAATGTGTCGTTAAGGAATGTGGGTGTCCAGTCGTTGGTATCTTTGATGACTATTTGGACATTCGCACGACCCTAAAAGGAAACAAACAAACAAAAACACGGTGTTATTTTCGCCTGCAATAGTTTTCACACACAGACGAGTTCTGCGCGTAGCGTAAGATAAAATTGGCCCACTAAGCATTACCGTGTTGTTAGCAGAATCCACTGCCAGAACCTTGAGCATGAAGTCCGGCGTCTTTTCGCGGTTAGGTATAATCCTGACCGATATAATGCCAGTTGTCTCATCCATGCTGAAGTCCTCCCCTTCGTTTCCTAAACGAGAAGCAACAAAATTACACACGTAAGTGCGTTCAGCTCATTTCAACGAGATTTCACGAGGCAGCGTACCTTCTATAATGTAATAGCGGATCTTTCCGAGGTCTAGGCCGTCCCGATCTGCGGCGCTCAAATGAGTCACGGTTTGTCCTGGTGGCGTGTTCTGTGGACAGGAAAATGGGAACAGAATTAAGCGTTGAACGCACCCAGTTCCTTACTAATAACTTCTGGCGTCCGTTTACGTCACTCCTACCTCTTCCAGGTCGACAACGTAGTCGTTTTGTTCAAAAACCGGGCTGTTGTCGTTTACGTCCTCCACGTAAACCTTGACTCTGCTACTTCCCGAGCACTTGTAGTTACTGGCTGTGATCTGTTTTGAAGGAACAGAGCATGCGCATTGCAGTGTAAATGTTCTGCTTGGTTCACGTTGACACCGTGAGAAGTGAAGGAGAAAATATTTGTTTGGTTCCAAGTGCCCGACGTTTCTTGAGCACTGATCATAAGCAGAAAGACAAGCTCCTGTAGACGCACCGTTAGCGTGTAGACACCTTGAAGAATAGTGGGCATGCTGTCTCGGTCGAGAGGCTTCTTAACTCTGAGGGAAATGATGTTTTGCTTCGTGTCCAGCAAGAAGTTGTCATCAGAGTTGTCTTCCGTGATTTGGTACGAGATCTGCGACATAGAAATGTGGAAAAAAATGAAATTTACGGAGATTTCTTCAAGAGGTCTGAGGTCAGCGTTAGTCTGTTAGGCGATTTTGTCGAGAGGTGAAAGCACAAACGCGGAAAGCTCAGCGCGCTAACCTTTCCGAACTTCTCGACGTCTTCTGCGATCAGGTTGGGGAGTACGACTGTGTCCGGGGGCGAGTTTTCTTGTATGGAGGCGAAGTACTCAGTAAATGGGAACTTGGGGCACCTGACGTTCTTGTCGGTCAAACGAACAACGACCTGGAAACGAAATAAAACGATGCGCGTGTTGCATGAATTAGCAACGACATGCCGGAGCACTTTATTAGTTTCTTTGCTCGTTTACGTACGCCTGCTTCGGTTTGGTGCTGCGGGTCGTTCCTGTTGACGGCGACCACCATGAAATGGTAGACGGACTGCTTCTCGGCATCAAGGCGCGTGGTCGTAACAATTCTTCCCTGAAAGAACCAGAAGAAGCACAAACATCGCGATGCAGTTTCAAAGGCCGGACTGAATACGTCAATGTGTGCACGAAGCCACAAATTCTTGCAAATAAATCGATATCACTGGCAGACCAAAAATGAAACCCGTTTCAGGGTTCTTATAGTGTCGGAGGCTGTTGAAAATAAGCTGCAGTAAAGCTTCGTTATAACGAAGCTATCTGCGGAGCAAATTGACTTCGAAATAAGCGGTGCTTCGTTGAAAGCGGTGATGATTCGCTCTCCCCGCACTGCCCTTAGCCCTTGAGAAACTTTGAATGAAGCGATTTCGCTATAACGAAGGTTTACTGTACGTTCGAGAAAAACTGTGATCAGCACTGTGCCGAGATCTGTGAGAACTTTAGGTGCCCGCTGAAAATTTGTGATTTTTGCAGTTAAGCCGATAGTACGGTATCGTTTCACTAAGAGCGTCTTAAGACATGCTCCCGGCCTGTACTGCGAACTACGGAACCCCGCTCTCAACTTCAGTTCATGTTTACATCGATCACATCGAAGCCCTTCGGGAGGGTTCACAGCACTTGCAGAAGAGCGTTGTGTGATTACTGGCATTTCTTGAAGAAGCGTTTAAACGCCCGCTGCGCTCACTGGCAGAGCTCTGCAGGCCGCGATACCAGGCAAAAAAAAAAAAAGGAGGCAAGAGGAGGCTGCCCCGCCACTCACGGTGTCGTGGTTGATGGAGAATCGGCGCACGTGCGATCCGTCGTCGCCGGTGATGTTGTACCAGATTGGGCTTCCGTTGGGCACGGTGGCGCGCGCCTCGAGCACCGTCGAGCCGGCTTCGATGATGGACGCCGAGTCTATGGTGTACTGGACCGCTGAGAAGGCCGGCGTCGGCTCGTCCACCGAGTCCTTGTAAACCTCCACACGCATCTCAACGGCGCTGCACAGGCGCCGCAATAGCCAAACGCATACGTCACGCGGAGAACGAATCGACAGCTACGAGGTCGCGATCGATGCTACAATACTCGTAGCACCCAGAGCACACTCCTCGCGCAAGACGTATATGTGTATACTCTGTGCACAGTACCTATTGCATAGAAAAATTCTTTCTTGGAAAGTACATCACAGTGCATGCTTGACAAAAAGCCCCCAAACGAAGCTCCGGGTTAATTCTGCCTTAGGGCAATATTCTTGGTGCGGCTATGGAACACATTACCAATAACGAGTGTGCGTTTGTTGTAACCCGAGAGTAAAAAAAAAACGCGCTTCAGATGGTGCAGCTTTTCTGCCTAATCGCAGCTGGCAACGCGTATTCTTAGAGAAATACGCTTTACACGGGGTAAGCCTCAAGTCATTGGATCATATCCTATGTCCGTGCTTTTCTGACCAGATCAGATGAAATTTACCCCAGTGATGCGTTGTATAAGAAATACACGTAGCGAGCTAATCCGCCTGCTTACCTCATAAGTGGGTAAATCGAGCTGTCGGTGGCTACGATCCGCAGAAGTTCAGTTCCGGGCTGGAGGGGTTGAGTAGCAAACACCTGGCCTGTCTTCGGGTGAATCGAGAAGCGCTGGCTGGGAGGGTGCAGCTCGAACTTAATATCGTTGTTGCCACCTGCCGACGAGTCAAGATCGATGGCTTGCACACGGTAGACGAGCTCGTTTTGAGACGTCGACTCAGGAATGCGCAGCAGCCGAGGCATGGAGAGGAATTCTGGAGCATTGTCGTTCACGTCGTTCACGGTAACCTGCGCGCCACGGAAAGCACAGTACGTCAATGCCATTCGGTATTTATACTTGGTGTAACTCGCTCGCTCCTGCTTTATGTTGCACTGAGCGAAACAAAAATCTTCGCGTATCGTGCGTATACATAGCTACATAAGACTATGAGCTACATAAAGCCCATCAGATAATAACGGCGCAAAGCCTTGTGACCTACAACCAGGTTACGAATTAGATTGCGCATTTTATCTCGTGAGCAAGTTTCATAAACATACATATGAGCAGACAAGTCTGCTTTGTCGGCTTTGTCTCCTGTCTGCTTTGAAATTGTCCCGTTTGTGTGTCAACATCCGGTTACGTTCCTTCGGAGTGGTTTTGCTTATCGAATTCTTCACGAGCAACGTACTACATTCAAGAAACGCCGCTCAGTATTTCATAATGCGTCGTTGCTAGGTTCTTATTTCTAGTTTTTATTGATATAAATTTTTTCGTTAACAGTGCCATCTCCGTTACATGACTACCACGGGTCACTACTAAACACGAGTGAGGAAGGCAACCTTGATCATGTGAATGAATGAGAATGCGTTGAGAGAAACGTGATTGTTGTTTCTGTTTCCCGTCCACGTTACTTGTAAGCAGGGCTGCAACTACGGCGCAGAGTGCCAATAGATATCTTGCACAAATTTCACAGGGTCCGCCATTTTTGAGCGCCCAAAGCAGTTAATTGCCCGTTCACCTTATCAACAGTCTTTTACATATATCCTGCGCAAATAAGCTGTGAGTAGCGCTCCGCGATGGCGCTAGTGACGTCACATGCAAACTGCGTATGTCACACCGAACACACGGTGAAAGATGACCAGCAAGGCAACAGAAAAAAGCCGTAACTAGGTAGGCAAACTCAGGCTCACCTGCACGATGGTGGTGGCGAACTGCGGCTCGGGTGCGTCGTCGCGGGCTTCGACGAACACCTCAAGGTGCTTGACCTGCTCGTAGTCCAGCGGCGCAACCAGCGTGATCTTGCCCGTCTGCGAGTCGATGCGGAAGGTTTCTCTCCGTGTGGCCCGAGCGATGCGGTAGATGACCTTGCCCGCGCTGCCAGGGTCCGGGTCCGAGGCGTGCACCTGCACGAGCGGCACGTTGGCCGCGTTCTCGTCCACCGACACGCTATACGCGAAGCGCTCGAACGCTGGCGGGCTGTTGTGCGTGCTCGAGACGCGCACGACTAGGAGCGTCTTGCCGATGTTTGACGCCGCGCCGTGGTCCTGGGCGAACACCTCCATCTCGTAAGTCAGGTTGCGCATCGCGTTCGGTGGCAGACCGGCCGCCATGCGCACCAGACCCGTCTTGGCGTCAATTTCGAAGATGCCGTGCGTGTTCTTGATCCAGTAGGTGATCTCGCCGTTGTTGGCCACGTCCAAGTCGATAGCGTGCAGCTGGATCACGGAGCGACCGGCCTGCGAGTCGTGCGGGATGCTGACCGCGTAGCGCTCCTTCTCAAACCGCGGTGGGTTGTCGTTCTCGTCCACGACTTCGATGCTGACGGGGGCCTTGACGTCGAACTTGCCGTCCGATGCTGACACGGCGAACTCGTACGAGTCACGGCGTTCGCGGTCCAGCACTTGAGACGTGCATACGTCACCCGTGCGCGCGTTCACTGTGAAGGGCACGTCCTTGTTGAGGATCTCGTACGTCAGCTGATCCACCGAGTCACCGCTGTCGGCGTGGATCTGCAAGCGGAGTGAGAAAAAGGTCCCGCAGCTAGGTTGAAGAAACAAGTGCGGATAACGAATTGTTCGTTTTCGTCTGAAAAAAAAAAAAAAAAAGCAGCTTTGCCATGAATATGCATCCATAATCAGCAAGGACGTGCTCTTCCGACGTAAAAAGCTATTGAAAGTGTGATTTCGTGTATTAGACACTTACGCTCAAAAAGCAGTGTCCAGCCGGTAGGTTCTCCGGTAGCGACGCAGAATAAGCCGTTTTCGAGAAAGTCGGTGCATGGTCGTTGGAATCCAGAACATCAATTGTAACCATGGACAAACCGTAGAGAGGAGTGTTGTGAGCTGCATGAAAAGGAAAACGCACGTTGTGGGGGCGAGAAGAGACGCATGTAGAAGAGAAGGGGATGGCTGTGCGAACCGCTTGTCTGTTAGTAGAAACTGAGCTAGGCGAAGCCAATCGCGATAAGTTGAGTTGGGGGGCACAACAAACTCCTGGGGAATTTTAATGTACTTCAAGATACCAAGTACTTTCTCAACTTTTCATGGAGATCAGTGTCATAGCAATTCATACGTGGCGAGAATGGCTGCGGTAATACGAAGGCAGAAATTTAGAGCAATTATATTTGCGTCCTTTTTTCTCTCGTTAGATGATTAGAGCGCGCCGGGATTCAAAGTATACACCTTCCCAGTGAAACTATGGTGCCAGTAAATTCAGATCCCATAACTCATATATCAACGCAGCAGTAATTACCGTACTTTCTTTCACCCTTTCATCATTAAAACAAACTAATGCCCTCCTCTTTCCTGCTTTTCGTGCATGCAAAACTGTGGATTTTAAAGCTCCAGGAGATTTGTCGGTAGAGGTTCGTTAGCGCTTGCCACCGCATCAACAGATGGTCGGGATCGATGTCCCTAACGAGGGCCCACAAAGCTTCCGTAAGACAAATTTGGGGTACCAAATGTTCCTAACTGCCATGCAACGCACAGTGGTTCCTGCCTTGTGTACAGTCATTATCAATCAGTAACTAAAAGCTCGCCTAGATCGCGTTCGCGGCACGTATTTTACAGAGCTTGCTCACAATCCTTGGCCTGGACGAGCATGACGAACTGTTTCTTGCGGTCGTAGTCGAGCATGTTGACGGTTGCCGGATTAACACGAATGTCACCCGTCTGAGTGTCGATGAGAAATATTCCGTCATCATTTCCACTGGAAATGTTGTAGGTGATTGTGTTGTTCTGCAGGTCCTTGTCCGAGGCGAACAGCTGAAACAGAAAAAGAAGCAGAACATACAAATCGTCAGAACGGCGCCTACGTCAAACTCAGGGTGACTGGGATTGATGAAATGGTGTTATGAGCAGATTTTTCGCCGCCTTCACCGAGTTATCAGTCTTACTAGCGAAGCAAGCGGCGATTTCGACGCACTAGATTGAACTGCACCCGATCTTATTTTTCCGGCAGCTGGACACCGGATATTGGTCGTCTGCTGAAACGGGCTAGAATATTGAAGGTGCAAATTTTCTTATCTCGTGTTTACAGCAGCGGGCTTTTCTTTCGGTTTCCAAGCGTCTGTAATGTTAGCGCACACTCTCTTAGTTCTTTTCTTCAAGTTTTCATCTTCTGTTATTAAATAATACCCCCTTGCCAATCAATAGCAGCATGCCACTGTTTTAGAAATTTGGAAAAGGGGAATCAGCTATGGTGCGTTTTCGTCGAGATTAATACAAAAGTAACGAGAAAACCAACGCTAACGGGGGTTTAGTGTAATAAATTGAAGAAGTAGCCAAAAATAACGATATCAAGCGAACTTATTTCAGCATAATATTGCAGGCAGAAATTCAAGCGTTACCTTCCACGACAACCCATCACGACCCATGAAAGTTGGTTCTTTCTATGGCGCAGGAACTCCTGGCGCCCTTGAACACCACGGTGTTTACTTATGCCATCGAATATGCGCCGACCGAAGCACAGAAAGGTTGGAAAGCCAGTATAACATCTTGCAGTTCATCTTACTCTAAACGAAAATTTGTTTACTACTGCAATGCAACATGTTTATGCGTCGCCGCTTCGACCGACTATACGCTGACCTCACTGACCAAAGGAACTAAGTGCATAGAAAGCCGCTTTGACGGCTGAGACTGGCTGCCATTGTACGCCAAAACTAACAAGACGTTTGGTTTCCTTTCGGCATGATTGGCGAACTGTTTTGCGATGGTGGGGCAAGAGCAATCGGCCCGTGAAAGTCTGAATTTGCGACGGTCGCGCGACGCCTGCGAGTCGCAAGTGGTCACGCGCCTTAAAACTTCTGTGGGGACACTCTACGCTCATCAAGCAGTGCGTGATACCTCGCGCTCGTATTCGTTCTCGAAGAGGCGAAGATATATGTTATGGAGCTGCTGAGCTTCTAGAAGCGCGGACTCACCTTGATGATTACGCGGTCTGTAGCGTACTTCTCGAGTACGGTGCCCTTGTAGCTCGAGTGCGAGAAGACGGGCGGGTAGTTGTTGACCTCCTTGACGTACACGACCACCTGGACGCCCAGAGTGCGCGTCTCGGGAGCACCATCGTCTGTGGCCGCCACGACCAGCGAATACTCGGTGCGCGAGTCGAGGTTCTTGCGCACGTACAGCTTGCCCGTGTCCGCCTCGATGCCGAAGTATTCTGTGATGGAAGTGAAAGAGAGGCGTCGTTACCGTCTGTCCATTGGCACCTTCACACCATTAGATGAGATGTGAGCGATGCCTGAAAGCCAGTGCGGTGAAACGAGATTTTTGGATTGATTGTAGGGTTTAACGCGCCGACGCAACTCAGGCGATGAGGCGCGCCGTAGTGAAGGACTCCGGATTAATTTTGACCATCTGGGGATCTTTAACGTGCGCCGAAATCTGGTACACACGGGCGCTTTTGCTTTTCGCCTCCATCAGAAAAGCGGCCGCCGCGGCCGGGAATCTAACCCGCGACCTCGTGCTCAGCAGCGCAACGCCTTAGTCACTGAGCCACCGCGGCGGGTAAACGAGATTTTTTGACATAATTCACATCCGATGATTGTGTTTAAATGTGAAACCTAGCTCCTTGGACTTAGGAAAATACCTCGCTATAACCTCACAAGCATCCACAGGTATGGATCCGTTGATCCATACAGGAAAGAAATCGTGCATTTTGTGTGCGTGTGTGAGTGTGTGTGTGTGCCGGACAGCTCGGTGTAATAGGCGTCTCATAGTCAGCCAAATACCGCAAAAGAGAGTGAAGTAGCAAGAGCATGCTACACATTAAAAACACTTTTGTTTCGTCACTCGTTATACAACACACTCTGTGCTGCCGCTGACTCCAGTGCAGCAGTGGAGCGTCACTTTTCCAGCGCATCACTTTTCATCATTACCGCAAGCGGCTAGATCAAGAAGGACTCACTGCCTTCCCCACATTCTCGGCTTTACGCGCAGCTTGTAGCAATTCTCATAAAGCAGTAGACTGCTCTCGTGTTCGTGCACACGCGGCTGCAAAGTCTCACTGACAGTTTCCTGAACGCGCCATTACTGGCGCTTTACTGGCCCTTACTGGCCTTTACTGGCGCGTATCAGACAGACCATTAACTAGTGCGGGTCATAAGAAATTAGTACAGAGGCGCATGGACAAACGTCTGTAGCGTGCACGTTTGGGAAGCCACTGTCAAGCCGTGGCTGCCCCCCACCTTCGCTTTCCCGCCCATGGAAATCATCCCTTCTTATATTTCAGTGCTGACGCAGGCCCTCCGCAAGCAGCTTCCATCCCCCGTCCATGCTTCCGCACGGAATCGGCTGTCGCGAAACGTACTGCAAAAAACAGCCTCCAAGCTTGGATAAAGCCGTCCCTGTAGCTGAGACAGCCGTTAGAGCCGCGGGCATTAATTTCTATACCGCGAATGGCGGAGAAATATGACCCACATCCTTTGCAGTAGATGTCGGCGGTGCACGTACGGGGGATACGAAGGGGAGAAAATGGCATGAGAGAGAGAGAGGGGGAGACAACAGGAAGGCGTGTCCTTCGAGGTGCGCCAGAAGAACGACCGACAGATGGCAGCGACGAAAAACAAACGGACCAGCCGTCCCGCCGCTGGTGCGCTCTCAAACAACAACAAGGAGAAAGATGCGGTGATGAACGCGCCCTGCTCCCAGCAACGAAGGCGGCGGCGGCGTCCCGGGTGGCGGGCGGGTACGCGCGCTTCGACAAGCGCTACACACGTAAAGAAAGCGGGCGGGGAGACGTCACCGCCGCGCTTGCTCGGGTCAATAAAACATCTCAATCGGGCAGGTCTGCGGACGCGAAATAACGGCCGCTGGGCTGTTTCCGGCACGATCGTTACGGCAAATACCGGACCCCCTTGCCACCCAACAACGCCGGCCCTCCTTCCACTGCGCGCCACTTTCCCGCCTCGCCCCCCTCCCACGCGGCGGCCGCCTTGCCCGAAGCAGAACGGCGCAAAGTGAACCACCGTGGAACAGGAAGACGTTAACATAGCGGGGGAGGCGAGGCTGGGAAAACAACGGCGGCGAAACGAAATAAGCCCGCGGCCCCGCGAATAACGGCACCAACTCGGTGCCGGCCGTAATTCTCAATCGGAAGTCTCGTCACGTGCAAGGCGACGCGATACAGGCAAGAATAACGCCCGCGGCGCGGCACCTAAGATGAAGGGGTGAGCTGGAAGGGGGGAAAATAAGGCGAATAAAGGGGAGCAGAGGCAGAGCTGCGGGTGTTTCGACCCGAATATCTATCGAGCGAGGAGGTCCGCTCCCACGAAACACACACACCGACAGACGAAAATGCGCCTTCGTCGAGACAGGTTTGGGCACGACGACTGAGTCGAGACGTGCGCGCGAGCCGATATAGCCGTTGCAAATGACGGTTCGCCGCGAAGCCTTTATTTGACTGCCACGGAAGAAGGAGACAAAATATATATACATATAAAGAACTGATACGCGAATGTCTGGGTATTTCGGGCGTGCTGCTTACTTTCCACGTGGCCGTGCTTAGCGCGAGTGCCATTTTTCCCAGGGAAGATGTGTTCGTTTGCGAGGTAATTTAACCACGCAGGAACTACGCACTCCCATTTCCTATTCGCGCCCACACTTAAGACGCCAGCATAGGGACAGCTACAGGCGGAGATAAGGACTGTGGGGAGCGCAGCTTTTATCTCGGAACGCGCGAAATGTCATTGGAAGAGTCAGACCTTCGAAGTCACTGCTCTGATTGCATGTACTCCATTTTACTCCAGTGTATGCTCTGTTTTTCGTTGTTTTTTTACTCGTGACAGCTTCGTTCCCACCTTCGATAAAATAAATTGAAAAGAGAGCAATAATGGTAATGGGCTCGGTGACACCCACGTCTTTCTTGTCTGCTATCAGTCAGAATGTAGTCGAAACTGGTAAATGGACATTTTTACGCAGTTAAATTAACTTAGTCTTTCTTGGCCTCTTCCTACTTGTAAGACTAACTGCACAGCGTTATTGAATATGACAGTATTCATGAGCACATGTAAAGTCCGAATGATCGCACATATTAACATTTCTATCGTTCGATCGCCTTTCACGCAATAATCGTGGGACATTTCTTGGTGCTCTTTTACTTAACAGCCACAATTGTAACCATTCTAGGCGACCCCATATCGCTGTTGAGCAAAAAAGGGAAAAGACAAACGTAACAAAAACGTGGCCATTATAAAACAGCTGTTGGCCTAGAAGCTAAGCCACGAGACACATTTCCTACGACGCCCGCTATAATCGTCCATCACCTGTGCTTGTTTCGCCCATTACCGTTACAAGGTGCTCTACCACTTGTGAATGCACAAGCGCGTTACCTCTTGCTTTTGTTTCGTGCTGTAACACACAGCTTGTCCAAGTGCCGCAAGAAGGAAGGGGGAGGAGGAGGCGTGGGCTGGAGGCATTCAGGCAGGCGAAGTGAACGCAGTGGTGCAAAGGGACGAAAACTGTTAAATCGAAGCCTTCAATCGGTAGCGCTGCCGGCATACGCACGTGCCGTGGCTAAACAATACCTAATAGGCGGCGCATTGCGCCCAGCGAATGCGTATCCTTCCGAGGGGAACCACGATGAAGGGCCGTCGGCGCCACCATTAAGGCAAGGAGATTTCGGGGCGCTTTGACGTCGGCTTGCTTTGCTTTCCCTCCAGGGGCATTGGAGATGCGGCCGATAAAACAAAGCGGCAAGGGAGCCTCTCGGGCAGCTCGAGAACAGAAGCCTCTCGGAAGGGGATACGGCACAAGAAGACCAATTAATGAGGAAGTGCATTAAAGTGAGTGCGTGGGCCGTTACAGAAGCCACGCTAATGGAACCTATCAGAGTCGACGCTGGTGATTCTCTAATGCGCAGACATTCCTCGGATTGGAAGGGAATACGGAGAAATAAAAAGGGACCCCAACAAATCAACGGGCGTACCTTTCCGCGCTTTTCCAACTTTTCCTCTTTCATTCCTCTTCCGCCAGCAGCCGGGATTTCGTCTCATCTTGGCCGCATTCCATTCCACACGATTTTTTCTTTGACATCTCTCCGTTCCCCTCCACCCCCCTTCGCCCCTTTCCAACTCCGCCCATAATTCCCTGGGATATATTTCCCCATGCGCCGAAGAAGATGAGGTGGAGAATGTGTTAACTGCACGGACGCTAGGAGTCGATCCGGCAGTTAGTAATGAATGAACACATCGGCGGAAAACCACTGCCGACGTCGTTATGCGCCGTCGCGCTATTTCCCCTGTGACATCGAGCCGCGCTTTTTTAGCGCTCGCACACCCGAGTGCGGGTCGTCAGGCGCCTGTCCGCGCCGAGGCATTTCAATTTTTCTCGTTCACGGAGACGGCGCCCTGCATTCCCGACTCACAGGCCAATATCCGCGACGGTTGCGTTCGTTTAGCGTGTGCTACGGTCAAAGCATAATATAATCGCGTCTTTCCACTTTCTGATTATTTCTTTCACCGTGAGATCGGGCAAGTTTTTTTTTAAGCACAACCTACATATTTTCATTTTGCATCTTTTCTCTTCACCAGTGTGTATATTTTTTGTGCATAAAACGTCGTTATCACTGATACCAGTCTGCGACGCCATTATAACTCTTCGTTCAATTCTATTAAATAGACAGCAAAAACAACGTACCACGTTTCAGCATCCCAAAGGCAGCAAACAACATACGAGCAACAAACATACGAATTTTAACGCTGAGTGCGCTTAATTGAGCTGTATTATAAAACATACAGAAAGGTTGTGGCGCCAGAGACTCTCCTGCATATTTCCAACAACAGCATAAATAACTGACTCCAAGAAACTGGCTGTGAGATTAACTGGCTCCAGTAAAAGCAATCACAAATTTATGACGATCTTGGGGCGCGAAACTGAATAATCATTGTCCAAGTTCAAAACAACGGGTTTGTTTATTGTTTTTTTTTTTTTCGTTAAGATAAATTAGTAGCGGCTACGGTTCGGAATCTTATGCTGAACTAACCGCATAAGTTTGTTAAGTCCGGAAATAATGCAAAAAAACTTCAGAGGAGCGTACAACGCCAGTAGTCCTATCCACTGCGCCATATCTATACGGTTCTTCTAACCCCACAACAATTTCGCTTGTCGATACTCCGTTTGCCCCCTCAGAAGCATGATGTCTTCGTTCGGGTGAAGTTGCCTAATTACACTCCAGCGATATCCTCTATGCGTGTTTAATCCTCCTAACCAAGGGTGAGATTCATGGTCCCGCCGTTATGCAGGCGATGCGTACGAGGCTTCCCGGCCTAATCCGTATCAGCCACCTTAAAGTTCCGTGTGTACAGCGCCTCGTAACGACTGCTCAGCATAGTAACCGACTACTTTTTACTGCACCCCGAAAAGCATCCTCAAATGTGGTGAAAGACGCGAACAGTTTAAAATATGTGCCTTTAATTGGAAGCTCATCAGTAACGGCAGCACCATTCCCCGTCTAACAAACATGCTGTGACGTATACGAAGGACCCTACCTATCGGACGAAGCAAAGTTTGATATTGTCTTCATGTCCTCTTTAACTATTTGTACGATGCAAATTAAGAACAGCTATATAGCCCATGGGTTTTTTCATGACGACGTCTGTGCGGGTCTTATCGCGTTCTTTCTGAGTTACTTAACGGGCATAATGTCGAAGCACTATGACGATGCATAGGCAGATTATACCCACACGGTTGTAATCGCCGGATTGCGTGGCGCTATAATGGATAAAGTCCGTAAAAATAAAAGAGGAGCAGATACCTGTGTCGCCGTCGGAGATGGTGTAGGTGATCTTGTTGCCGTCCTTGTCCTGAGCTTGAATCTGACCAACGCTGGTTCCTCGGGCCGCATTTTCGGCCACGTAGAAGTTGTACGGAAGTCCGATGAACTCGGGGCTGAACTCGTTTATGTTCTGCACGGAAATGATGATACTCGCAGACCTGCGGAGGATAAAAGCAAGAGTGCGTGGAAGGATGTGAGCGGTGCTGATAGTGGTGTATCTTGACGAATGGCACATGAGCAGTCAGAAGATCGGCCAATTATGGGGTTAAAATGTCAATTATCCACCGGCTACAAAGGCCAGCTTAATATCCTATGCCCGATAGGAGGCCTCGAGAAGCCAGAAGAAGCGAGAATAGAAGAATTCTGTTGGAAGCGAGAATAATGAAAAGCAACCTGGAAAGATTTTGGAAGTCTCCACGAAGCTGAGGACAGCTGAGTTATATATCCCACGACAGAAGACTGTTTATAAATTCCCGAATAAAAGAAGAGCCAGCAATCTCAAGATGTTGATGTCGGATGCGTGAAAACTGACTACAAGATGTGAAGTTATCGTGAAATGGTCCGTCCTCATCGCAGTAACTGCTCAAGGCAGGTTACACCAGGGATTATGTTATTTAATTACCGTATACAACAGCGAATGGCGGTAAAAATAACATCGAGGTGACGTGAAGGACGCATTCGATGGCCAAGGGGATCTCAAGTGATCGAAATTCCTCGCGGAGAGCCAACAATATTTCGTACCATCAAGAAGCAGCATCCTACGATATCTGCAAATGGTAGGGAAAGCTGCAGGCTGTACGACCTCTACCATGGGCCCAGACTGATCCAAGCTTGCTAGAGAGTCTGCAGCTTGTACGAGACCATTTAGAACGTGGGAATGTATTTTTTTTTTCGTTTAAGGGACGCGCACAGCGGTAACCTATGAAAGATGGTCAAGATTGTGGGAATCCTGACGCCCAAGCCATTGCGCGATCACTGGGTTTGTGGCGTTGCGCGGCGCCTTTCCCCTCTCTCCCCGAAATTCCGGCTCGTCTCGGCGCCACTGTGTAGAGCCGAGCCGTCTTCTAAAACTCCTTCCTGAGGTGAAGGCCACAGCGACCGTTGCGGCGATAAAACACTGTCACGCAGCGGGGGCTCCGCCTTGGTGTTGGAGCTAACCTCACCTCATTGGCCCGTTTGAACGATTCCCGAACACCACCCTCGCCGGGACGCGAACGCGCGCCCTGCGCGGGGGTCCGTTCGGGGAGACGCTTCCAGGACGCCGAAGGCGTTGGCCGAAGGTATGTGACGCTTTCTTTACCAGCCGGCTGCAACTCTGTTGCGCCGGCGAAAGCCCACCAGCCCTTCCGGCTGCGGCCCGTGCCTAAGGCTGCTCCTGTTGCCCCCCTACGCTTGCATATAGTAAGGCCGTACCTACCACTCGACGAACACGCCGTGCGGTACGCGCCTGTGAGCGAATGGGCACCGTCTCCCTCGCTGCTGCGAGCCGATCTGGCCAGCACAGCGATGCGCGCGCGCACAACGTGCGCGCACCCAGGAATTTGCCCTGACCGAAGAGCCCACTGGCTTAGCGCCGACGACGCGCACACTTGCGCGTGGCGCCCCATCACCCCTTTCACGTAACGGGAAGTATACGTACCTGTACTGTAAATTATGTAATTGGGTCTGTAAAATGTGTGACTAGAACGTTAGTATAAAATAAACGTCTTCCCTCCGTACCCTGGGCATATTCCTTTGTCGCCCCCTACTCCACCTGCCCAACAGAGGCGGTGTTAAGTTGGCGCGACGGCGTTTCAGTATCGTGAGCGTGCTCAAATAGCTCGAACCCGCGGTGGTTCCTCGCAGTGTACATAAGTGCATGCCTTGTGCAATGCTAGGGTTATGCATACTGTGAGGTAGAGAGACCACAAGATGGAAGCTCTCTTGTTAATATGAGGAAAACCCTACTAATCCCTACACCTGATGATGCAATCAGACTATGTACTTTGCGGAGACGTAAATCAGATGCCCTGGTGCCCAAAAAGAAATTCAAGTGGCGCGGAAACAAATACCAACTACATTCTGTTTAACTCTGAGCCATCGGCTCTTAGGGAAGACTTTACAGCGAGGGCGCAGAACCTAGCCATCAATAGAGCAACACGCGCTTCCTTGTAAAGGGCTGCAGCGGAAGTTTTTTTAAGAAAACCGTAAGCCAGAGCCAAAAGCGTGACATTCCAGCAAAAGCAAACGAGGAAGCTTTTGCGTGCTAGGGCCTCCGAATAATACGCACCGAAACTATAGATTAGGAAGAGATATATGAGACATGTAGTCCAGTAAAGAAACTGCGCATGTCTTTCCTCCTGCGTCTCAGCCGCCGAGCAATGCCTACAGAGGGTGCTGCTTTGAAAGCAGCGTGAACTGAATGTAAGCTCCAGTCAAGCTGCCCGTTCTATACATAATACATTTTAAATAATCAACGTGAGGAATGGTGGGCTGGCGGTATCAAATAAAGACATTAACTCAGCTAGAGACAGGAAAAACAAGGAAAGAGCATTCACTGCCATTAGTAGAGAGACCACAACTACCTAGCAAGGAGTCAAGAATATTAAGATTTGCCTACGTTATTGCAGAATGACCCGTATGTTATAGGCGGAAGTGAAGAACGCAGTGTCAGTGCAGAGGAACGTATGGACACCTTAATACACGGGAACAGCTTTTAATTGGACAATAAAAAGAACCGACGAAAGAACTGTCCGTGGCAGAATCTGTTACCTGCTGTTTCCGCGTATAACAGATATTGTCATTAACCCAACTGTTCTGTCCGTCCCTCGGGGACTCATAAAGTGAAAGCATAATATATCTTAGGGAGTTCAAGTTCTATAGTCTAGACAGTAATACAGCGTGCTAGACATTGTCGTAAGACCTTGCAATGTCTGGGGTCGCGAGAGCAACAACCTGGTTATAGTGGCGTGAAAGTTTAATGCGGCTTTCGAGGTGGAAACTCCAGACAGAATCAGGACGAAAGCCAATTTGACTCGGACTAAGGACTTTGAATACACAATTCATAATGCGGGGAAGCTACTATGTTTGAGGTTGAGGCGATGGGCTTGATGTTATCAGCAACGAAGCCAAAGCTGATGTTTCTTTTTCATCACATTTTAGCCCATCGCCGTGGGGAAGAACCCTTGCATTATTGAGTGAATAATTAATAAACGTTGCCATGGCATCAGCTAACTCTAAAAGTATATTCAGTTCATAACTAGCAAGGTGTTTATGATTATGACCCTCATGAAAGAGCACATGCCTGTTAATGGAATCGGACGAGAAAGTGTGCTTATTTGGACAGCCACTAAAGACACAGAAAGATCAAACTTTATAAATACAAACGCCTAAGAGTGTAGGAACAGCGAAAGGGTGGGATCAGAACAAAATTAAAGACACACGAACTGCGTGCGAGAAATAAAGCGAGCCCGTCATTTAGACATTGGTTCTCCAATTCATCTAATTAAGTCTGGTTACTCCTTCATGTTGGTCTCCACAAGAGAGGTGGCTAAAAAGTAGCCCCTCGCAAATGGAGACCAGCACTTCACTGAATAAGCCCGACTGGCTACAAAGCTTGAATAATATCAATTAACCGAGCCTATTACACAGAAACGATTTGAGTGCATGAGCGTTATCGAGCCAGTCCGCAATGCCGCAGACCCGATGGGCCCGCTCTCAAGTGATCTGTTTTCTCCATTAAACATATTCTTAATGTAACGTTAATAAGGATGAACATTTTCTAAAATTGTAAGAGACAGCATAAAACATCCACACAAGTTCCCCTTCTTAAATTACTCGCAATACCATCTTGCTATGTTTACTTCCTACTGATACATTCCCTCTCGGCCGCAATGGCGTCTTCCACTGACACGGCCTCTATGACAGGTAACTCCGCTACAATCACAGAAAGTCAGCGACTCCGTTTCGTCTGATCCCTGTGATTGTATTCATTAAGCTTAGCCTTGTTCTACAAACATCAAAATACAGCAATTCGTAAAAGTTGCATTCCTCTGTCGGATGGCGTAAAATGCATCATTACAAAAGCGAGGTAAACCGTGGAGCCAGATATGTGCAGATCAGCTAAACGAGCTCCGTGCAGTCGTAAGAGCGCCGTAAAATTGCAACTCCGTCGCAGAAGTGCAGCCCCGAGGGAGCCCAATTCCAAGGATTTTCCCATCGCAACGTCGAAAGGTCAAAGAGAGCGCGTATCGGAAACCATTAAGTTGATTTCTGGATCAAAGACTTCATTTTTCACAGAAGCATCTCAAAACGCCGAAATCTCAGCCGGTTTTGTTCAATAATTTTCTTTTCATTACAGTAGGCTATTCGGCTGGTAGTTCAGATGGAGACACTGGGACAATGCTTGGAAATCGATGTCTGAGACCTGATATTTTCTGAGTGTCGTTCTTAAATTAAATAAAACTTTTCAAAAAATTTCCTGCAAACTACAGGAGCTGCGGACGTGAAGGGAATGCCAAGAAAACAATGACAGAGATTGAAGTCGCTCTTAGAGATTCGAGGTTTCAACCAATACGGGAGCGGGGAAAGTTACTTAGCGGGTAAGGCTTTCAAGAAGAAATACAAAAACAGAATTATTGAGAACACACTTCAAAGCGGCGCTCGCCTTTAGTGACCGTAGAAAGGGGCTGAAATAAAGAGTAGATACGTACTTCAATTCGTCGGCAGAGATAAATAACGAAGTAATCATTTCAGGGACTTTCTTTTGCGTGCGCGTGCGAGAGAGGAAGCCATGTTCAGAGCACGATATCAGTTTGAACAATGCGCCTTTTACGAACCCCTAGCGGAATATATTGAAAGCCCGCCTATAAAATGTGCGCATCCAAATTTACTAATCCCTCTTTTCGAATACAATACGTCAACGCAACGAGTGGTGTAAGTAGGTCGCAAATTATTGGGGTCTTGCAAGCTCTGACTTCAGCTGCATGGCTACGCTGCGCCACAGCGCGCTCCTTCTGTCGACACCCGAGCCTTCTATAACACAGAATTAGTCGTTAATACATTCCTCCTGGCGCCGTGGCTCCATCTCGATGACACGCACAACGCTGCGGACAGTCAAAGCTCATCACCCAATCGGAGCGGAATCCCACGACAGATCGCCCCGATCTACGCTAGACGTTGTGCACTGACGGGGGCACTCCGCTCGAATTTGCGCGGGAAAGGCTTACGCAGCGACGAGCGAGGTTAGCGTTAAAAGCTGTGAGGAAAGCTGAACATCCAGACTAATCACATATTCAGCTGAAGGTGACGACGACTGTTGACGCAAGCTGTGACGCAGTGACACAAAATACTGTTTCCCGGTCGGCTTTTGCACGATGCAGGCGGTCGATTCATGCATGGCTCGCTGCCGCCACATTCAGGGGTTAATACGGGCGTACTGCCGTTTATGAGAATAATTGCAGAGTTAAGCTTGACTTCGCTCTGGGTGATTCTGAGACGTGTTTTAGGATCCTCCGAGCTGCGTTCCCAATACAGAAGGCCCCGGTGACGCGTGCTTCCCGTGCGTGACTTCCTTTACTTCCATGTATGCAAGTTTGATTGATTGCGGGGTTTAACGCGCCGACGCAACGCAGGCGATGAGGCGCGCCGTAGTGGAGGGCTCCGGATTAATTTTGACCACCTGGGGATCTTTAATGTGCGCCGAAATCTCGTACACACGGGCGTTTTTGCTTTTCGCCTCCATCAGAAAAACGGCCGCCGCGGCCGGGAATCGAGCCCGCGACCTTGTGCTCAGCAGCGCCACGCCTTAGCCACTGAGCCACCGCGGCGGGTCTGTATGCAAGTTTACTTCCGAGAATGTAAGTGCGGTAAACACGCGAATCGCGAATGCCCGCAAGGGAGACGAATTTGGCAGCAGAAAAGAAGTATTTCGCACGGTGCACACAAAGGATCACAAAACAAGTCGCGTATGTCCTAAGATGATCTCTCCACTACCCTGCGTGTAGTCTGTAACACTGTCATGAGCGTCATCCGAAAATGGCGAAATAGCTACTTGTTATCCTCAGCTGCCCCTCTCCGCGTGGTGCCACTTTGCGCTGGACACGCGCTACCCTTCACCGCCAGACAGTGCCGCAGCTAGCAGTCAGTAGGAAATTTTTGTTAGCCTTCGCAACATCAGTGGGAGGCCCCCAACACTGCCAAATATAGCGGATGAGCGGCCGAACTCAGCGTCCATACTGTTTCTGTTAAAAGCGCTTATACGAGAGGCAGTGATCTTCGTGAGACGAGTATGGCCATTACGAAAGCTCCCAAATTACGCAAATAGGTGCTAAACTGTGCGCATATATATTCTGTTTGAGTTGCGCTTGCGTTGTCATTTTTCAGAAGTCTTTAAGTTGCATCTCATTTTAGATATCGCAGCATAGTACTGAAGAGCATAGATAACTTAAATTGAAAAAAAAAAGAAAATCGCTGCGCATTTATTTATCAAGACGCACACCAAACCTTATCACACCTTTGACGCCGCGCGAATATAGCTCTCATCTACGCCCACGCGCCCTACATAGCGATTGAAGCAGCAATATCCGGCTGCCAACCTGTATATACAAGCGCTGTCTTACGGACTTCGCCAATGGGCACCATTGAAAGTGCAAAAGTACGTGCACCAGCATAGCATTGGCCTCGACAACGGACGAACTTTGGTGATGCCGGCCTGCGCTCGTGTGTCGTAAAATTTTGCCAGGACCAAATATACCTCCTTCCCCATCTCGCACTTCTAGAAATCCTCGACTGGCTGAATGCCCCACTTTTCCGGGGAACACTGATCTAACCTAATGTGATGGCCGATATTTTTTTTATCGTTTCGAAAACAGTGCCCGCGTGCTTTCTCCAGGCAGTCCCCAGTGCTTGTCGTTTGCAGCTGTATCGTCACGCAGATCCCATGCGGAGCCAAAAGGAAGGCCTTACCCAGTCTTGGGCGGCGAGCCGCCATCCATGGCGAACACAGTGAACTCGTGCGTGTCGGAGGTCTCGTAGTCCAAGTCGGAAATTAGCGTCAGAGCTCCGGTCACGTTGTTCACGAAGAACTTGTCCTGCGACGGGCCAAGAAGAGGGGCGCTCAGCGACCGTACGAAAACCCACAATCGCGGCATTTCTCCCGTGAGTACGATTTTTCTTCACATGCCGCGTATTCAGACTCCCATTTTTACAGGTTAGGGGAAAAGTGGCATCTGCACCTAGCAAAGCAACAAAAAAGCCCTGTTAACCCACGCTTTCAATTTCGAATTCCTTTCCAGCCTCTCGATTCAACACATACTCGCAAGACTTGTATGAACTTCTCCACTGCGTTCGGCATTGCGTATTTTAAGTATGTGAACTTTGTTGAACTGATCTTTTGTGTAATTTTTATACTCCCCCGGAAATTAAAAAAAATATTCTGGTTGTAAATGCTGCGTCGACTTTTTTTCTCAACCCCTAGAATATAAATATACCCCCTATAGTAGGCACAAAAAGGGGCAGAGGGTGGCAGACAGAAGACGTGACCATTTATTAAAATGAATAGCTGTGCAGTTTGGCAGCCCGCCAGCTCTGTCCGTGCGCAGGGATTCCTTGACGGAAGATTCGCTTAATGAATAGTAGTTTTCGAGGCGCCCTTTGGCAAAGCTCCTTAATTTTAATGACAATCGTTCACGCCGTTTGTTTTTCTATCTGAGTGTAGAGCATGCTAATAAAATAAGACCAAAACGATAGTCAGGACTCTCTTTTAAACTGCATAGCTCGCGACAAAAGGCACTCGTCAGCCGTCGACTATCTATAGCACGAACAGAGATCACTCACTTCGGATCCTTCGGTCATGAAGCGTACGATCTGTCCGTTGGGGCCGGCATCGATGTCACGTGCGCGGTAGAAAGCCGGCAGTTCGGTACCCACCGGAAGACTTTCCGGAAGCTCGAGGGCAAATTTCTCTGCGGAATGAGACCACAGTGAGAAAGCGCAAAGGCAGACTGCTGTTTTGCAAATAAAGAAGGAACTTTCTGAAACAGACTTTGGAGTCGGTGAAATAGACGTCAGTACGTGCCATTGGCGACTTCAATCTGGGTAAAAATAAAGCATCCGCCTTGAGCGTCTGAAGCAGGCTAAACTGACGTGCGTCAGCCCGTGAAGACGAATAAACCACGAGTACTAAGGCCATTCGATCGCGGCAATAGACAGCCAGTATATACAGTGGACAGCACGAAAAGCAAACAAAGTTCGGCTGATACAACGACGCTTGAGTCAATCTTCCCAGAGTCCTATGAGCAGGCTGGCAGCCAGCCTGATGCATATATATTTGACTTTGTTAATTTATAAGCTGTTAATTTATAATTGTTAATGTATAAAAGTTCTGTGGGAGCAGGAAGACGAGGGCGGAGCAAGGTACCCCTTTCTCTCCTCTTCTGCTTTCTCCCTTGCAACTCCTATTGGGTCACGGGCATCGGACAACTAGGGTGCCCGAGGCTGACTTCACTATGTTGTTCAATGACCAAAAAAGAAAGTTGTCTACCAATGAACCAGTGATTCCGGCCCATCTATGAAGTTGTAGGAGTAAGCACCTGTGCGAATAAAAAGCGCAAGAGAAAGCTGCAAAACCGCGCACATTACGTGCGATGACACCCGCAAAATCTATGCCCACGCGAGGAAGGTTCAAGAGAATCTCAACGGAACAATGGGGAAGTATGCGCATCGCTGTAGTCAGTAGAAATTCGACAGTGGTCCCGAACGCCCCAAATATTAGCACATCTAAAATAGAAGGCCAGTTCAAAGCACATACAAGGTGGGTGTACAGAAGTTAAGTACCTTCGCCGAAAGAAGGTGCGTTGTCGTTGACGTCAAGCACGTCTATCACCACAGGCACCGAGGTGTTGTAGGGAGCGATGGACTGCAGGTCCCGTGCGAACACCTTGAGCCGGAACTGGACCTGGTTCTCGGGTGGGTCCCGGTCCACACTGTCCATCAGCACCAGCTCGCCCGTGCTTGGATTGATCCAAAACTTTCCCAGAGAATTGCCCTCGCCGATCCAGAAGGTCACCTGCGCCCAGTTGACGCCGTGCTCAGGGCCTGAGGGCGTCCTGCACTTCTTCTCAACCCATTCCATAGATTCTCAACTCGCCGCCATTTCTCACGTTATTGTGTCTGATGCTGATTTTGCCGTAGTTCGCCTTTTTAACCTCTGTTTTTCGACGGTGTAAATTCTTTGTAATCGCTTGGATGCTAGCACCGATTGCGCTTGAGTCCGGGAGTGCGCATTCGACACTCCACAACATACATTCCACAGTGCCTGTCATGAGTTTCTTTTCAGTCTCCTGCCTTTGTCAGCGACCACCGTTTGATTTGTCCGAATAGATAGATAGATGTAATTTTATTAGGGAAAGGGCTGGCTCAGAGGCCTATAAGGATAGAATAAAGTAAGTTTGCAAAACCTGGCCGCGCGACACGTCCTTTAGCCGCCGCACCATCCCATACAAGACTGCTCCGACTGTTACATTCATCAGAGTGAGTACACCCTGTGGCTTGGTGTCGTATCGAGAGACAAAATATCTGCTAGGACCAAAATCACATTTCTCAGTATACATAGCTGTCATTTGTGGGGCTGACAAACCATTGCCTTTTGCTTATTCAAGTTAACCTTTTATCTAACGTGGAACACCAAGTGCATGCAATATACGGACGTCCGCATAGTGTCGCCCCGGTCCCTCTATGGGACTGCTTCCACCAAACCTGTTGCCGTTGCCCTGGCGTGCCCAGGGTCGGCACAGCCAGTGGATCTTAATTTTACGTTCCTGAAACTTTTACACGGGGGCTCCAAAGTGCCCTTAAACCTTATTTGCTGTGATTTTGGCGCAATATGTCGATCCTCTTGTTGACACCAGACACAAGTACATTATTTGACTGACACTATTATGTTAAAATATGGACCCGAACTGAATACGGCAGGACCATAAAATAAGCAATAGGCCGACCTTTTGCGCCTGTTACAAGCGGATGACATGTAATGATAATATTTGTATAACGGGCGGACAATTAATTAAAAAAGCAAGGGAAAAAAAAGAACGCGGCGCTCGTGGCTGCGCTTGAGGGCACCAACCTGCTGGTTTCCGGACTCCGTGTGCTGGTTGGTGGCGTTGAGGAAGCCGACAGTCTCGCTGCGCGTCGTGTTCTCCCAGATGCGGAAGCTGTACGAGCTGCGGTCGAAGGTCACCAGTTCGTCGTTCACGTCCTGCAGCGGGGAGGGAGGAACGGACAGCGTGAGAACAACAGACGGCGATGAACTCTGGCCGAGTACGGCTGCAGCTCACTTATAACAAAATCGTGCGGCAGGACCAACCCTGGCGTACCTGGACCTTGACGATGAGGTTGACGACAGGGTTGCCCATGGTGGCGGCGTTGGGACCCTGGAAAGGCTTGACGTTGAAGGCGGCCACCTGGAGCGCGTACTCGGGCTGCGTCTCGAAGTTAAGGCGTTTGCTCGTGGTCACGGCCCCTGTGTCCTCGTTCACTGAGAACGCGCCGTCGTCGTTGCCGCCGATGATGCGGTACTTCATCACCGCGTTGTCGCCGAGGTCCGCATCCTTAGCCTGCGAGCGCGTACGAAACACAGGTCTTGAGCACGTACGAAATGCAGATAAATGCGTGCATACCAAAGCCCGCGCCTGGATTTCAATTCACCGACTATGAACTCTGCATGTCACTAGACTGCTTTTAAGACATTTTTTTTTCTTTTCTATAGTTTATCGAGGAGCACCAGTTCGTTCCAATAAATTATATTAAGTAGAAGAACCTTGCGTCATTCCTGACTACGAAACAATATATCAAGGTCCGCTTGCGCGTAGCTTTGACCGCGCTTTCACAGTTCTCCTGGGTCTTTAGTTTTATTGTTGGCAAATGCAACCTCGGTTATTTGGACTTCTCATGGTTTTAATTAAGCTGTATGAGAGTGGATGGATAAATTTCCCTTAAGTTTGCGGCAAACGCACCTCTTGCATCCTCATTTTACCCTCACGCAGCTCGTTAACTTGGCGATTCGCGAGCTGGAGCTGTACAACCTATCCAGTAGGTACGCCGTAAGGCAGGATAGATAGAGACCACCTGGGTATCTTTAATGGGGGAAGAAATGTCGACGCAATAGCGTTTCCGTTTTTCGCTTACATCGGAAAAGCGGCCGGTGTGGTCGGGAGTCGTACCTGCGACCTTGTGCTCTGTGGAGCAACGCCTCAGCCGCTGAGCCACCTCGGCGTATTGTTCACAGCTCGGAATATCCTGCACAACTTTCGGGAATTGTGGAATGGCGTTGTTTGAGGAATTGAACATTCTGTGTTCGTAAACAACCATCTTGAAAGGTGTACGCCTGTTCGCTATATTTTCCTCTAAAAAAAAAAAGAAACAGTGCGACGCCCGTGCTTCATACGAACGTGTCAACGACTACAAGCCCTTTTTGCGGTTACTCAACCCAAACATTTTTACTGAGAAATAAACCACTTCCATTCCAACTACTATTTTGAATAATCTCTTCCAGACAGAAAAGCATGCACCGTGTTAAAAGCATAAAAAGAGGGAAAACGTTCTCTGTCTTAGCGCACTGTACACACTGCGGCGTCTTGGGAAGTTTTTAAAGCTGATGAAGCCGGGAAGGGTTCGCAAAAACAGAGAATTGAGAGCTCGCGCGCTGCACCAAAAGTAAAAAGATGATGTTAGAAAAACGCAGACTGTCTAGAACGTGCTTTTTTTCAGAAGTAAACTTTTTCTTCTATTCAAAATTCCTGAAACTTTGAGTTTAGAACACTTGCTACGGCGCACGTATAACGATAATGATAATGTTGCAGTAACGGCGTTTCTCGGTGCGGGTCTGTTTCACGCACACCTTCTCGAAGCTTGCAAAAGCAGGGCTTAAGTTGTTAGGTATATTGCGCAATTAGTTAGAAACGGGTATTTTTCAGCCCAGTATCTTGATTTCTCGCTTCTTTGCGGGTGTCCTCACCGAACATCAATGGCCGCAATAATAATGTTATTTTCTTTGCTCTCGCCGGATTTACCAGCTTTGTAGTTTTTTCTCATACTGGTTTTGTTACTACTAAATTGGTATTTGTAACCGCCGAGGTGGCTACGACCAAAGCGCATTTTGCACAAAGAGAACATTGAGCGCACAAACAATAGGTAGATGGCGAAAAAAAAACGCGAATAGCAATATCGTGGGCGAAAGAGCGCATGGGCGTGCGCTAATTATTATCACGTCGCGAGCTTGGGAAAGCTGTTTCAAGAGACAGGCTTAGAGTAATTAAGGAGAAGGGCCTTCTGGCACAAGAGAAATTGCTAAAATTAACAACATTTTAAGTATGGTAGGAAGGACGAACGAAGATCGAACGATAAAGAAGCAAAAACGACCACAAAGAAGCTTATCTTGCTTTACTTTTCAGGAGAACAGTCCTGCAGGCACGTGGTGTGCCCACGACAGTCGGTGTTTCTCAAAACACGAAGAAAAAATAACGGTTTTTGTTACGTCTTCCTTTCGCGTCATCCGCCTGCCTTCGCAAAGCCGCGAAAGTTTCGAGCTGTCATATTTGCACGAAACACGCCAGAAATGCTGGCAGTTGTGGCTGCGAAAACGACGTTTATGCAAATCGTAACGACACGACCTCACATTTCGCCGCCAGCGACAGATTTTCGTTCGTAAAGAGGGGGAAAAAAATAGAAGAAAGACGCGTTTGTCTCAATCCGTTGCATGCGGACGTCCGCGGGGGCCCTCGGCGTTTTCTCAACAAAACTGCGGGCGAACACAGAGCGCGTATAGTGAGTAAACAGCGCTGAAAACCAAAACGAACTTTTCGTTTATACACGCATTCTATTCACGAATAGGAAATTTGCACGTTTCTCCAGCCCGCAGCCTCCTAAAGCTAGGCGTCTCTGATTTCAATCTTTCTTTTTCTCTCCCTTCTGCCTGCCTTCTTTCTTGTTCATCTGCGAGCCCCTGCCATCCATTACCCGAACGACCGGGCCATTCGAAACACATAGGGCTGTTTACGAGCCCCCATTGAGACGTCGCGGTTCGGCGTCGCCTTCCCCCGGTGCGGAGGAATGCAATCCGGAACACTCCTTTCCGCACGTGCCCTCTCGAGCAGTTTCGAGGCGCGGACTCACTCGGGACCCCCGATTGCTTTAAAGCTCGAACACCCGCCGCGGTCTCAACGCTGCCGTGTTCGAGTTCGGCCCCCACGACACAGCGAAGACCTGGCCTATTTACAAGGAGTCTGCGACGGGCAAAGCCTCGCGTAAAGTAGATTGATTGATTAATCCAAACAAATGGGCGCTGCTGCGCCGGATCTCTAGTAACCCGTCAACTGCAGACGCCACGCGGCGTTTTTGTTTGTTCCTTTGCCCCCTCCCCCCTCCCTTCCCAACTTCAGCCTGTTTTCTTTCAATCTGTTAAGAACGAGGACGGAGGCGCGTCGGCGGTTCTCTCCGGGAGGATGTAGGACGCTGGGGAGAGACGGCACATGTATGTATCCCGCACAACTGCTGCGAACACTGGGCGTGCTTGGATGTTGAAGCCCGTCTTTTTCCTTTGATGGGCTTTGCGTCTCGGGATATTAAAGGCATCGCCCAGACTTGCGCAGTAATTTGATTGGGGTGCAATAGAGTGGCGTGCAGCCGTGTCAATGGCGGCGAACTCTGCAAAACCCCGCAGGGCAAGGTGCATTTTAAGTGTGGAAGGGAAGAAGGCCGATATAAAGAGGGGCCGAAATAGAGAGAGTGAGCTTTTTTATGTATCGGTGTTCAAATTTGCAGCATTTCTTTTTTCAAAATTGGTTCCGCAAAATTGGTTCCATCACAGTGGTCACCCAACACAGTGGCCCACACCCTACAGGAAAAAAAAATCGTTCCTGCTCCAGCGTATCTGACTGAAGCCAGCGTTTCCCCCAGCTTGCGCTGATTTCCATGATAAACAGCTTTGTGAACGTACGCGAGATTTCCGTCCTCACCGCAGCTACAAAAATTACGTTGTTATTGGCCTAGATACGGCAAACGGTAGAGGATAACAGCTGTACACAGCTTTTTTTTTTGTGTACTAAACTGCCTTATTAGAATTCTGTACTTTCATTCCCTGGACGTGGAGTTTTTTCTGGTGCATGAGGCTGAACATATAAGCTTTTGGCTACCGGTTATGTCCCAATAAATGATTATTTTTACAAAAAAAACGAAACCGCGACGATCCGTGCACGCTTCCGAATAAGTGTGACGCATGCATAGCTATGGTTTCGTGACTATAACAAACAGCCTACGGTCTCGCAGGTCCCTCCTCGTTCTCAAAGCCGCTGATTTTCCACCAGTGGTTCATGCGGCAGCCCCGACGTAGCCTGCACAGTGCGTGGAGACTTTATTCACTTTTTATTTGCCCTGTCGAACTTGCTCATGATTACCTGACCCCTGTATCGCTGAAGAAAGAACCCACCAAAAGACGAGCACCACCCTAGTTTTAAACCGGGAACGAAATTTCGACAGCAACCTATAGCCAAAAGTACATAATTCCATCTCTAACTACTGCGATCAGTATGTAATTAACCAGTCGTTAAAAGCTACAACATTACTTTGCCATGTCTGGCTAGAACAGCAACGAGACGAGAACTTTTTTATATTCGTTTCAAATAATAATTCAATGAGGTGCGGCTTTACAGAATACCTCCGAGTCTTGCGTATGAATGTGTCCATAAGTTCACGCGGGTGGTTGCATAGCATAACCTTGCCCGTGACACTGACTAGCCACCTCAGCAAGAGTCATTACTGGACTGAATTGGTGAAGACACCACTGCACTGAAGGGGGGTTAATGATCGCGATGGAAAGCAGCCACCGTCAGAGACAGAGACGTCGAGTACACACAACACAGTGATGCGAGGGGGGTGGTCAGCCTCAACGAGGGGCATACACTTAAAGGGGCCGTGAAGTAGGGCAGGTATAGCACTCTCTCCCTCCTTCGTGTTTCAAAAGAAAAAAAAATGGTCGAAAAAGGTTGGAAAAGTACTTCAGGGCCACCCTAATCAGGGGATCGGCAAACAATCGAGGTTAGAACATATTAATCTCAGCCGGCTACAAAAGACAACTTAATTATTATTTGAATGCTCCGTGAAAAGAATAGAGAAGCCGACGGGAGGCAAAAAGTAAGGGATAAGAGTAGAGTAAAGGGCGGAGGAATTCAATTAGGAGCAGGAATAATAGAAAACGATGAATGGGCAGATCGATTCGAATTTTGAATGAAGCTCAGGAGGCTTCCCGCTACAGAGCCCCGTCTCTGAGGCCCCGAATGAAAGAAGAGCCACCCGCCGCTGTGGCTCGGTGGCGGCTGCTGCTGGACACAAGGACGCGGGTTCAATCCCGGCCGCGGCAACCATTGTCTCGATGGAGCCGAAAAACGAAAGCGCCCGTGTGTTCAGAAAAGTTGGCTAATGTTAAAGACTCCCAGATGGAAAATTATTCCACATTTTTCCATAAAGGCGAGCCTCGTTTCCCAGGCGCAGCTTCGGCGCGTAGAGCCCCTGTTTGAATTAAATTTGGAAGAAGAGCAGACGTGCACTCTTATCGTCTTTTTCTTACGCGCTACACATCTTTCGTCACGAACAAGCAACTCAATCAGGCGTTCGGTTTTTGGGGCAATGCGGCTTAAATTAAGCGAAAGGAAGGAGTTTTGCACTCGCTGCATCAAATGGACACACTCTAGGTAATATTCATTGGCGAGGCACGCATGCAGACAACCATGTGAGTGCTCCCGTGGCCTCCGCCGTGGAGGAAGACACGCAGCTAGCCTTCTCAAGCCCTCCGCCGCTTCTCTTTCTCAAGCCGCCGGAGTCTGTGGCCGCTTCCTGTGGCCGCTTCCAGTCTTGCCAAGCGAAGAAATTGACCATTAAACTTTTCAGTCAATACCATCTATAGCGGTTCAGACAACGTCTTGCATATTTGCGTACCTACCAAAGGTAAGGCGTGGGGCTGTAACAATGTTCAAACCCTAGATGCAAGCAAGACATGCTTTTGTTACTCGGTGCGTTGTCTTCCCGAAGGACAAAGGAAGTGAGCCGCTCGATGCTCTCTCTATCCTTCTCCCTCTCCCCCTCTCTCCCCCTTTCCTTTCAGGTTTTCTATTATGGAGGGAAGATAGATTGTGACGCTACTGGTTTTTCGCAGCGTAAAAAATGGCGGATGAAAATTTGGCCCAAACCACCCCAAACCTCAAGTCCCTAGTCAAAGAATGCCACGCATTAAAAAGCCGGTGCTCGCTTGAGGGAAAACAGTTTCCCATTTGCAGGTAATATAGCGTCACAGCTGTTGCCACCCCACATTAGAAACCTGGACACACACTCAAATTCGGAGACTTCGGCGCACGTTAAACATCTCTGGAGGTCTAAATTAATCCCTAGCCTACCACTACGGTACACTTCATAGTCCACTTGCAGCTGCGGCGTGTAAAACGCAATTTAACTGAGATTACTCCATCGCAGACCAGCGCCGTCAATTTAAAAAAGAACTGCGGTTTGCTACTAAACATTATTGGTGAGTGTCAAGCAGGACAGTAACGGTGTTTATTTTCTCCATGCCGGTCAAATTTAGCTCAGAGCATTCCCGAATAACCGAAAACTACGCCAGTGGGGAAACAGTAGCAGTGGAAGAGGGAACGGGCTGGCTTACCATGAGCTTGAAGACCTCGAGAGGCGGGTCCTGTTCCTCAGGCACCTGGACGAAGAAGGTGTCGCCCTCGAAGAAGGGAGGGTTGTCGTTGATGTCTTCCACCTGGACGGCCACCGTGGTGGTGCCGCTGAGCTGCGGGATGCCGCCATCGAAGGCGATCACCAGGAACTCCAGCTTAGCCTCGCGCTCGCGGTCTAGGCTGCGCTTGGTCACGATGTTGCCGTCCTCGTCGACAAGCAGCGCCCCGTTGGCGTGCTCGCCCAGGATGGTGTAGCGGATGGCCGCATTGCGCCCAGAGTCACGGTCGATGGCCTGCGCGAGCACAGTGCACATGCGTGCCAGCTCACAACAATATCTACGGACTCCTGCATGCATGCGCGACAGTCAAAGTGAAAGCGGCCTAATCGCGACGACGCGTCACTTCGTGCGAGGCGCGGAGAAAGAGCTGTGCGCCGCTGATTTCTCCAGGACGCTCGTTGCTCGAGTATACGTGATCGAAGGCTGGTTGCACGAAGGCCAGGAACTCGGGAGTGGTGCGGATAACCCGATGTTTGCTGCGTGTGTCAACTCAGACTGCGCCTTTTGCCAGAGCAGCTGAGTGTTTAACTATGTTTTGTGCGACGAAAAGTTTTTTTTTCCTCTTAAATTTAGAGCCACTTCGAAATAAAAGCAGGGTACGAGTTGGGAGACAGAATAGAAAATAAAATGTTTCTTATATTTCGGTCCAACGTTTCACCTCAATCGAAGATCTATGAAAGTGGACGCGAGTACAACTGTCTCTTCTCAATGCCAGCGTGCCTATATGTCACGGACAGCGGCGAAAATGGGAGATTATTGGCGAAAGCAGTGGGGCCACCAGTCTCGATACCGGCTTAACTTGTCATCCTTGCTGCATCTTATCTCAGAAGCAACGGCTCATGCTTTGGTTTGTGTGCACATGTCGGCGGCGCTTGGCCTTATAGGTTTGGGAGGCGCTCTTCTAGTTCGCAAAAAAGAATTAAACACAAGCGATAGGGAGAACAAAAAGCTATTCAGCCTTCAGTGTCCCTTAAGGTTACGAAGTCAAAAGGAAGGAACTTCTTGTTGTTAAAACGAACCTTGCCTTAGAAACAAACATTTCCTTCTGTTTTGCCTCGTCTAAAATTTTTGACTGAGTTATGTCCGATTCTTTGAATTTTGGTTGGAGGGCCCCGGGTACCTAAGCGGTGCTCAAGCGGAATCTTACTTTTAATTTTTTTTATTTCAAAACTAGGACAACGAATTCAGTTCAGCTTTAAGTTCACGCGGTCAATCTACAGCCTATACTGCTACTACAACCTGCTTTCTTGTTTATGCAATATTGCAATCGGCGCCTGTTCTTCCCAGAACACGCAGAGTTTTTGTGCCCCCTCCCTCCCTCTGGGCGTGCTAAATTCGGCTTTGCGTAGCCCATAATTACGGGAAGTTCATAAGCTACGGATTCATACTCGTTCCACCTGCAGCTGAGGCCCCCATAAACGTATCGCAGTAGCTTGTCCTCTAACGCACGACGTGTGCTCTAGAGTTTCTGTTTGTAGCCTCACAAAGACGCTTCGTAGCCAGGCTTTAAGGGCCATCCGCGCTGCCTTTTTCAAGCCCCACGAAAAACTTCCGGCCGCCGCTGCACTCTTGTGGTCCGAGAATTCTCTGGCGGTTCTAGGCCGTTAGCTCAGGCCACCTGGGGCCATGCTGCGTTCAGCAGCGGATATCGCTCTGCAGCGGATAACACGACTGGTGGGGAAAACGCTTAAAAAAAGCTAATAAGATGGCGCATGAGCTGGAACACGACGCCCGATATTCTGCCGCCACGTGCCGTAAGTGCGGCTCCTTTGGGGAGCTCAAAAGAAGCCCGATAGGCGCTATCGGAGCAAGTCAGCATGCAGGCCCCGCGCCACCCGTAAATGAGAGGCATCTGGTCCGAGCTCTTGGCGGAACTCGGCAAGGTAGGAAGCGTTGCGCGCACGGGAGCGGCATCTGGGAGCAGGCCCCGAATGAACGCGTGGATGGAAGAGGAGGAAGCTCCCGGCAGGACGCCGCGAAACTCACCCTGATGGTTCCCACCGTCACGTTGTCGGTCATTTCCTCGACGACCGAGAAATTGTAGTAGTTGTGCGTGAACACGGGCTGCTGATCGTTGATGTCCACGACGTGCACGGTGAGCGGAGACACGGCCGTCTGTGGAAGCAACGGGAGGAGAGACGCGTTGAATACAAATCATTACCGCCCGGCCGCTCTTCTTGCTGCATGGCTTCCCTCCCGCGCGCTCGGGCGAGAGCGGAAGGCTCTCGGGCCCTGGGTCTCGAGTGCCGCCGGCACGGTAATGGATCATAAGGCACGGCCTTTTTGCGAAGGGCTTCTGGAAACGGCGTCTTTTCGTAATGGCGCAAGCAACTATGGCCTGGATGGAAGAACAACCGTGTGGGAAGAATTTCCGGCCGCGCGTGCCTGGAAGTAGAGAACTTAATCTGCTCGGCGAGCGCAGAGGGAGAGTTGAGGGTAGTTTATCCTGCTCTGCCTCATTAGGCGGCCATAATTCAACTACAACAGGGCATGTCGCACGCCGAATCGCTTATCGAGGCCTTTTTATTCTATTTTGTTTAACGCCCGTGGGCTCCGCTTACGCCTGATGTACTGCTAGGCACTGTACTTGGCTAATAGAAGTGCAGGTTCTAAACTTAGTTTTCTCTGTGAGATTTAACGAGCTCCCTTTAAAACAAAAGCCAGACATCAAATTTTTATGCGGAAGCATATTTTGGTGAACCTCGAAATACATTTTGGAGGCAGTTTGCAAAGTCGTTTTCAACTTCCGGGAACCATATACCATTCCGAAAAAAAAAGGGGGGGCGGAAGGGGGGGAGCCGAAGCTTCCTATTGAGAAAAGTTCATGTGGTGCTGGCATTCTCGGTTTAATTGTCTTACGGGACAACTTTTCAGGCTATTCTTTTGTTCTGAGTTTCAGTGTTCAACCTGAACATGCGGCAAGAAAATGCACAGCAAATACTGCTTATATATATGCGCGGTACGTGACAGTCACACGCAGTGACAGTCACACGTAGCCTGGGCCATGGCAGCACCGCCGCTTATGCGGGCAGTGGCCACGGCAGGGATTGGGTGCCGCTCCAGCAGACGGTGCCAAACAATCATTTTCTCTGGTTTTTTTTTTTTTTCGTGTTCCGTGCCGCTCGTGACTGCGCGAGGCACAATATTTTTTGTCTGTATCTTTTGTTGTTGTTCTGCTTTTACCTCGGCTCTCATCAACGCCGTTATTCAGCCCTACTTTTGTTTTTGTTTTTTCGTTTTGTAAAAACCAACCGGACGGGAATTTTTAACGAAAAGAACGCTTCAATTTTTTGTACTCTCGTCTTGCCTGAAAATCTGCCCAAGAATGCTTGTGCCCTAAGCAATGACGCATCTATGAACCACGCTACCAGCGGTAGCAGCTTGGAAACGTTTTACTTATATGTACTTCGTTTCAGCCTCGCTATTGCAAAGCCCATATAAGCACCCATACACGCGTAATTGGACAGCGCCGTACCGCGCAAGTGGTACGGATTAATCGCGTCCAGTGCCGCTTCCGCGCTGGCCTTGTCTGGATTACGATTAGTGGATGAACTTCGTATTTAACAACGCTGTTTTATAAAAGCAAGCAGGTTACCGTGAAACTAAATGTGTTATCATAGTGAGATTTGCTGCACAAAAAAAGAACTGTACTAACGAAGTTAATTCTCGCTTTTCATTTTTTCCCCAATCGATTTCTAGGCGCGCACGGAAACGGTGCGAAATCGCGGGAACCCTGGTATGCACAGCTCTAGTTATTAAAAAATTGAAACACGGTGTTATTCACTCAGCTTCAAATCAAAGCACAAAGCCTATTTCAGACGTACGTTGAAGCCGTCAGAAACTTGAACCAAGAGGTCATACGACTGCTTCTTCTCGAAGTCCAGGACAGTACCAGTTGTGATGATTCCCCTAATTAAAAGAAAGAAATGTAAGTAAAAATATTATTAAGGCCAACAATGCGAGCATGCAGTGCAGCTGTACTGAGCTGTGACGACACTGCGACAGTGCTCCAGTACGGCGGTAATAATGCAATAATGATTCGATAATGGTACGTGGTGATGATCCGATTACAATGCAATAATGCTAGATAATTATGGGAATGATGCAATTATTATTACACCCGTACTATCATGACCCTATTATGACGGACGAATGAAATTAAATTTAAGGCAATTTATAAATGCCTCGCCAACATACCTTTATGAATGGTTTCTCGAACTTGCTAAAACATTTTAAATTACCTATTACAAGGAGATATTTGAGTTCCACAGTTGACCTCATTCGTTGATACAACATTATACGTAAGAGAGATGTTTAAAATGTGTTTTCCCGCAGCCTGTTGTGGCATCTCCAACAGGCTCACCTTCTTGTTTTAATACTCATGCAATGGAAAATTTTAGGTAAAAATTGTGAATCCGAAATATAAACGAACAAGCTGGCACTCACGAGTACGGGTTCATGTGGAAGGTCTCGTCGTCGTTACCAGCAATGATGGAGTACATCAGCACAGTGTTCGCATCTAAGTCCTTGGCCTGTAAGAGAATGAAGACAAACAAACGAGTCAATGTGAATATAAGGCATAACCACAATCCCTGTAGAGCGCCACCTTAAGAAACGAGATGCATCTGCTTGTCTTCCCGCATATATTGGGTACTTCTACACGTCAATGTGCAACCATCATGTCATGTGTCGGCTAATTCTATACGAAACGTTTTTTGCTGATTATGGTATACTTCTTTTGCCAGAAAGGAGTGGAACAACCTATACCCCTGCTACACTAGCGTCCGAATGTCATTTGAACCAAATGTCATTTGACTAAATACCAAATTATGCTGCTACGCTAGGTTTTGAAATGCCATTCGGCTCAAATGACATTCGAGCCAAATGAGCACCGAGAGAGACATTTGGGATTTCAAATGCCATTTCTAGCACTCTCGCTTCGATCGGCAATAAAAAATATAACACTTCCGTACGTAAAACAAACAAAATATTTTGTTTGTGGAACTTTGTTCACTGTGCATTTTACTTAAAATATGAAATCAACATATTTAATTTTTATACTATCAAAACCAGTGGGTCAGTTGCAAAAAAAAAAAAAAAAAAACTACGCGAACATCCCCTAAATTAGAGTCAAAACTGGTGTCTCCTCTAATTTGATATTATTTTACTGCCTTAGACTGCTCCTAAATTTGATTGTTGTATTCTTGTACGAAAACAGAACGGGGCGAGAACAGCGCCACTACAGCACGGCGAGCAATTGTGAAAGCTCTCAAATGCCATCGAAATTGTAGTGTAGCCCGACGTATTCTGAATGGCATTCGAAGCACCCCCATTTGAGTCAAATGCCATTTGGTTCAAATGACATTCGGACCCTAGTGTAGCCGGGGTATTAGAGCTGTTAGCAATAAATGAGAATGATTTGGCATACCGACATTTTGATTCTAGAAAAAAGCCCTAAAAATACCGTGCTGACACATTTGCACTTTTGGGATATCTGTAACGAAAAAATAGCTAAATAAACGTGAGGATGGAACAAGTAGGACACCCACGGAGCGCTACTCGCTTACCGGTGTCCCACAATATACTCGCTGAAAGCCGACTCTGTCGGCGCTATTTTCTTGTAATGTCTTCAACTAGCTCAACCCAGCACCCTTTTGGTATCTCTCGCGGCATGTGACGCGGGCGATGCATTTCCGAATATGCCAAGAATCCTACGCGCCTACATCACAGGCAAGCTGTTCAAGTGCGTCTCACATCCGAGCATTTGAGCCCGACTAGAGCTCGGTGTCCGGCGCGAAGGAAGATCGCTTCCGGAATGAGGTGGCGAACTTAAGGTAATGAGCGCAGATATAAATGAACTCTACGAACTAATTAACTAATGCTGCAGGGAAAGCTCCTAAATTTGAAACCGACTTGGTTTTTTTAGTATCAGCGCCAGATAACTTGCTTCATCGCATATTCTAGGATACGTCGCTTGATTACTGTGAGATTACGAGTGTAGATTGTAGTGGGACGAGGTTCACATTATACTGGGAGAGTGTCTCGACTCACGCCGAAGAAGTCCACTCGGCCTGACTGTATGCAAACGCACTGCACAATTCGCCACCCTCAATGCATGTAGCAGCTTCTGTCTTCTTTATTAACGCTGGAAAGATTTCTGGAGTGTCAGGTGGAAATTGCTCTTTCGAGTCTCAGTCATTCTTCCGTTTTTGTTGGTGTAAACTGCCGCGCTCCGCTCGCACTTGCGGGAAATTGTTTATCCGGAATTGACGGTTGTGCATTACAGCGCGTTAAACAAAACACGAGAGGCGACGAGACATGACACACGCTGGTGTCATACTATTTTGCATACTAGATGGGGAATATCAGCAAGCCAGGATTGTAGCCTTCTTCAGTTAATTGTTTCACCTTACCAGTGTATTCTTCCACGTGGTGCAGTGCCTAAATTGGAACAAGGAACACGGCTACCAGGAGGACTACGCCTTTGCTGTAACATTTTTTTTTCTATTCAGGAAAATTCGCGAGGATGAATTCTGCTAAATATTGCACGTATCAAAGCTTTCAGCGTGGAAAAGCTGAATTGTTCAGGATAGCCCCCCCCCCCCTCCCCTTTCCGTACTGTTAGCTGCCAAAATTTTCGCAGAAATCGTCCGCTGAATAGCTTGCGACGGGCGAAGCATAGCCAACACAAAACAAGCGCCGACCAGCAGCAGGCGCCCGTGGAAAAACGGGCACGCGGCACCCTCTGAAGGAGGGAAGGCGAAAATGGGAAAAGCGGCGTCGGCGGCGATGTGCGAATGGGGCCAAGAGGCACGTAGCGCGTACTTACCGACACCTGAGTGACGAGCGCCCCGGCGGGAAGGGACTCGCCGACCTGCGCCTCGTAAGGCGCGCCCACAAACTCGGGAACGTTGTTGTTCACGTCGGTCACGTTCACGTGCACCACAGCCACGGCGGTCCTGTCAGCGAAGGAAGACGCAATAGCTCACTCTGTCGCCCCCTCCCCCTGAATCATCTGGTGCAATTTTCGCTGCTCTCCAAAGAGAGGCAGAACAGGCATAAAGGGAGAGGGATATAAAGGAAACACAAGAAAAGGGAGAAGTGGGACGCGGCTGCCGGAGGACCAGGAAGATAAAGGATTCGGACGCTGCCTGGAACCCTGTATGAAGCTGCGCTTACACTTTTCTTTTACCCCATTTTTCAAACTTTCAAGTACCCCTTCCTCGAACTTGTTTCGCTCCACTGTGTGCTGTGCAATTCCGTTTTCTTCCGGCTAACGTTAGGAGTCACTTTCTCAGGAAGGGCTGATGTCTGTAAATGCATCAATCGGTGAATGGAGCAGTGTAGCTGCGCACAGGAACTGATTCACATAGACGGAAGAATCAATTTGTACGCGCACTTCACTTTCACAATCTAAGGCATGTCCCTTATTAAACAACGCGTCGAACACGATGTTTTTGTTGTGTCTTGAAGCCAACCAATCAACAATGCCGAGCGTGTCCCAAATGGCCCTAAGTGGAAAAGTTTCAGATGTGGAGCAAGTGTTTTGGGGAGTGTATTTATTTATTTATTTATTTATTTGTTTGTTTGTTTGTTTGTTTGTTTGTTTGTTTGTTTGTTTGTTTGTTTGTTTGTTTGTTTGTTTGTTTGTTTGTTTGTTTGTTTGTTTGTTTGTTTGTTTGTTTGTTTGTTTGTTTGTTTGTTTGTTTGTTTGTTTGTTTGTTTGTTTGTTTGTTTGTTTGTTTGTTTGTTTGTTTGTTTGTTTGTTTGTTTGTTTGTTTGTTTGTTTGTTTGTTTGTTTGTTTGTTTGTTTGTTTGTTTGTTTGTTTGTTTGTTTGTTTGTTTGTTTGTTTGTTTGTTTGTTTGTTTGTTTGTTTGTTTGTTTGTTTGTTTGTTTGTTTGTTTGTTTGTTTGTTTGTTTGTTTGTTTGTTTGTTTGTTTGTTTGTTTGTTTGTTTGTTTGTTTGTTTGTTTGTTTGTTTGTTTGTTTGTTTGTTTGTTTGTTTGTTTGTTTGTTTGTTTGTTTGTTTGTTTGTTTGTTTGTTTGTTTGTTTGTTTGTTTGAACTAGTATGGCATTACAGTGGCGGGGGAGGGCGGGGAGAGAAGAATGATGCGCACTAAGGCAGCCACACAAGACTGGCACGAGCAACAATGAAAAAAAATAGAAAGGAGTACCGCATTATTGAGGGGAAAAACCACTTTCGGATGATTAAAGAAGGGATGTGAAATTATGAAGCATATAAGTCGTCCGTTTGAGAAAATAATTAAAGGGGTCATTTACTCTCCTGATTACGCTGGTCTGTCTAGCTTGTTTCAATTAAAGATGTTTATTCTCTCTCAAGGAATACAACAATGATATACGTAACTGCAGCCGCATCACCGAAGCGGGCACCAAAAGTGCTAGCATTGAGTAAACAGGAGGTCCGGTTTTCAAGACTTATTAATCGACACATATCGCGCATAGTTGGGCATAAACTATGTCCCGCAACATCATGCATTCCGAAAACAAAATGACTGAAGATATACGCCGTCGTTTTGCAACGTTCAAACCATGGCTAGCGTAAGCGTTCACTTTGGTTGTTAATTGTTTACGTTGCTTCTACATGTTATCGCTTTATTTAGATTTCGCCTTCCGGCTAGGAATGGAATGGAATGGATGACTTTATTAGGAGGAGGTCAATAGGGCCTGTTGTCCGGCTAGGAAAAAGAATAAGCTTTAAGTCTCGATATCTGACGTTAGCCTCACGGTAAAGGGAGCACTATTAACACCAGGCGCCTGAAAGGTGCTCCAATTTTGGTCTGCATGGCGGCTAACAACAAATGGGCGGATCAAATAAATGGAATCGGCAAATGAGCCACTCTGCAGAGAGCGTACAGGCTAATGTAATCACAAAATTGTAATTCGACTACTAAAAACAAACGACCACTATCTTTTCACAATGCACATGCCTACAAGCACGCACCCACACACAAACGTAACTGCACGAAATACCTAGTCGCACAATCCGGAACTTTCGGCCGCAAAAACAGCGGCCAGAAACGCAATCACAGCTGGTATCCCAGAAAGAAAAGGAATTCTCGTATTACAACTGCCTCATCGTCGTCAGCTCTGAGCGTCGAGCATGAAGGTGGGCACAGCCATAAATGAGCTTGCGGGCGTCTAAATTTGGGCAGCGAGGAGAGGAATCCTGGGCTGAGGCCCCCTCCTCGCGCAGCGGGGCTGCCTGCAGAGCCTGGAAGGTGAGTCGGCTTTGTTTCCGCAGGTTGGCCCCGGTTGGTCGCGGCGAGCTTCCGCTTCTGTTTGCCTTGTCTCCGGCGAAAGTTTGCGTGACACTCTGGTACACGGCCGCGTGTGGATATATATCTGGATCAGTGACAGCGTCAACGGGGCTCGGGGCGGCGGTTTGCGACACTCCCGGAACGCGCGGAATGCAATAGGAAGGCGCGCGCAGGCAGATCGTCCAATCGACTCGCTCTCTGCGCCTGGCAGCTGGTGCTCGCTGCCGAGAGCGGAGGAGACGGCGAAGGGTAAATAAGGACCCGCGCAGGCCGTCAAACCAATCCGGACGATATTGTTCCGGCCGCGCTCCCTGTTTTCGCTCCCACTGATTTTATTTTCCTTCCTGGCCGCCGTCTGAGCCCAGCAGTTCCATCGCATGATTGCGAGCCGCAGCGTACACACCAGCCGTCTCACTGCCTCGCGCACTCCCGCCGGCCGCTCTGCCACCGTGGCGACCGACGACTGGCGGCGGCTGCAGTTGCGGCAGCGCTCGTGCCGTTGCTCCGGCTCGATTTCACTCGTGCACCGGGCCCTTTCACTCTCCCCAAATGATGACCCGCAGGCAGATATCGGCGCCGGGCCAAAGAGGGGCTAAAGCCGCGCCCATTCTTTCCTCCCCACGCGCACTGCCGGCCCGCCTGTGTTTGCGTGTCCGACCCTCACCAATTTTCCCTGGCGCGCTGTGAGTGCGTCTTTCGTCCCCCTAAAATATTCGGCGTTGTTCTGCGCGTATCGGCCTTTCTTGACCATGCCTGCTATCGCCTGACTCGTCGCCGGGACCAGGCCGACAACGGTGCACGCAGAATTGGTGAAGCAGAACGGAACGGAGGCAGATATAATATTAAAAAAAAAAAACACCATTCGAGTAGATTCGATCACCGCATTGTGCGTGTGTGTGCGTGTGCGTGTGCGTGTGCTTGTGTGTGTGTGTGTGTGTGTGTGTGTGTGTGTGTGTGTGTGTGTGTGTGCGTGTGCGTGTGCGTGTGCGTGTGCGTGTGTGTGTGTGCGTGTGTGTGTGCGTGTGCGTGTGCGTGTGCGTGTGCGTGTGCGTGTGCGTGTGTGTGTGTGCGTGCGTGTGCGTGTGCGTGTGCGTGTGCGTGTGCGTGTGCGTGTGCGTGTGTGTGTGTGCGTGTGTGTGTGTGTGTGTGTGTGTGTGTGTGTGTGTGTGTGTGTGTGTGTGTGTGTTTGTTTTGCGGCTAGCGGTTTCAGAGTTTTGCTCCGCGGTTCCTATTTCTCCTTTATCTGCTTAGCTTTTGTTAACTATTTGAACGAAAAATTTCCTTAGCAGGCAGAAACGTTTTATAACTTGTGAGCCACTATCTCCCCGCAGTGGTTTTAATTAATTCAGCTGCCGGGTTTGGCCAGCGATTAATAATTAGCTTAAATGTTGCGACCTGCTAACACCGGCTGCTAATAAGAGGAAGGAGATTTCCTCAAAACGTCTACAGGAGGTTGCTAACCTCCCCTGGACATTGGTCGTCATGACTGCACGGTCGGCGACACTGCGCATGCGCACTGGCGCACTTAACGCACTGGCAGTACGTGGCGCCTACCGGTAGATATACAGTGCGGGTACGCCCCTTCGGCTTTCTATCTCCTATTTTGCCGTTACTTAAGTACAGGGCCAGCCAGGTTCCCATTCCTTACCCGCAGCTTGTTCGATCAGACGCTGCGAAATGCACTGGTCGCCTGGATGGCCCCGCGTACGCAATTGGCGAATGCCGGCTCGCTGGGCTCATAGGCCATCGGAAAGCAGCTTGACCGTGCGCGACGTGAAAGGAGATGTCGCAGAACAAACGCCGGCGTCAGAATTGAAACGCTACAGGCGGCCATATTCCCGACACACCGTCGGGCCTCCACACAGTCTACAAGCCGTCCAAGCGAGGCACCCACCTCCTCTCATGGACGCTCTTGGCGACGTCGGAGGCGATGACGAAGAATGTGTACCGGTCCGGCTTGACGGCGATGTCGCGGAACTGCTCCAGCACGTACACAGAGCCATTGAAGGGGTGCACGCCGAACGGCACATTCGCGCTCAGGGTGTTGTTCTGCTTGAAGTACACCACGCGGCCGTTGTCGCCCATGTCCGGGTCTATGGCCACCACCTGAACGCAAGAGGCGAAGCACGATAATGGAAAAGTGGGAAAGGCACCCTCTTCAATCGCCTGGTTTAATAACACCCTGCTTTGCACAAAAATACAATCACGAAAGCTCCGACTGAATACACACACGCCGGCGCTACTTGTGCTCGTCATTTTCAGTTTCTGAAAAAGTGTGTGCGCGACTGGAAGTTGCGTCCGTATGCTCTGCTCTCGCGCTTACCTCTTCGCCCTGACATATCTTGTCGGCATCAACACGCCCAACAAAAAGTTCGCCCTCCCTTAGGCGTGCCTGGAAGTGTCTTCAGAGCTTATGCTCAGCCGTGGAGCGAACGGCCATTGACTAGTAAAATGGCGCTTCTGTACCATTCTGGTGCTTGACGAGGAATCTGAACAAAGTTCTGTTCTATCTGTGCTTAGGCTCATATTTAATTTTTTTTTCTTTTTCTGCTCCTCTGCCTCCTGTATATGTATTTCTGGGCATTTATACATATCCTCGTTCCCTGATTTATGGCTGCCCATTTTCACCTTAATGCAGTGCAGGCGGGCTCTTGATAGACAATAAATGAAAGCCAAATGCTCACGTTGTGGCCGCATGAATTCAAAGATAAAGGAAAAGCGAAAGAGAGAGTCATGGTCGTTTGCCCCGGTAAGCCACGCGGAACTGTTCTTAAATCATATTCGTTAATCACTAACGCCTATTTATCGCAAATATGTCGCTTGCTTGAGGATTGTATTGAAAACGCGGCGAAATGTCAGCCTGTCCTAGCTTGTTGAGTCATTTGTGCTGTAAAATAGCTGTGTGTACAACATTATTGGCAGTTACTGTGTAATGTCAATGAAATGATTTTAAATTGTGGTCGATTGAGTTAGCAGTACATTTGTGCGTGCAAGAAGGAAGAACCTCAAATCTCTTAAAAAGGTTGCTACTGGGGTTGCACTTGCGTGCATTCGAAATAAGGAGCAAGCTTTTCAGACACAGAAAAAAAACTAATTGCGACGACTGCCCGAGGTAAAGATGTGACAAGCTGAAAGTGCGGGTGTTTGCAAACAAATGCCATTTTTCACAGACACACACGTCTGTATACGCTCGTGTACGATGTGTTCGCTCATGCAAACAATTATCGGGGACCCCGAATCTATATGTTCGTCAAAAATGACGGCTCTGCAAGAAAGCCGGGAGTTGTGTTCCATGACTCGACATATTTGTCATCATTGTTCAAGGCATTTCTCTCCAGGAATGCTGGCTCAATTTGTCAAGCTATATCGCATGGAAAAGAAGTTGTTACTAACTTGTGAGCTCGTGAACCTGAATGAAAAACCAATGACATTTTCGGTGCACTCAGGAAAAAAAAAAAAAAAAAAAAAGAGAGAGAGACGTAATACTCCTCAGACCTAGCCGCATGGCATATCTAGTCCTTTCAGCAATAAGTACGGCAGCAGCACGGCAGTTTAAAATTAATGGTATGGCATTTCCAGGGTACAACCCGTAATGTTATAGGTCCAGCGTTCCTGTAAAGTATTTGACTCCCTCGTAATGTGCATATATGTGCACGCAAATATGTATACATGTACACGCAAATCTGTATAATGTGTATATATATATACACACTCATGAGTTTTCCCTTCTTTTACCATACTGACTTAGACCCTCTTCTCCGTCTTCCCCCACATGAATATGAAAAGAAAAAAAAATTCCCCTCCCCTACCCTACCGGGATTACAGAAGAACCAGCTCTTTTGGCGGCGCAATAAATAAATGCACTTGGACGGTCGTTCGCAGGTAATAAAGAGACGTAGCTCTTATTTATTCCCGTTGGGACAGTGTTCTATTGTTTTCCTTCCCCATAACCGCCGCTTGCAATAAGCGCAACAACTGATGCCGGAGTTGATTCGCGTCCATTCTCTTTTCGCCAGCATAAAAGTGCCTCTACCATTTTCAAAGCAAAAATAAAGGGAGCAGAAAACGTCTCCCCCTGAGGACAATCACCTCGTGCCACACAGAGACATCGAAAGGAACTTATTCACAAGATAGGGAGGGAGAGACGAAAAAGAAAAGCAAGGAAGCACTCCCAGGCAAGCTAACCTCGGCGATCAGGAGTGATGAATGGGGGGCCATTCGATACTGGCGGGGCCCCGTATGCGTAGTCCTTACGGCGGTCGGCATCGACGAATATGAGTGCTTCGGACGAAGACGCCATAATATGGGGCACCCGGCTGCTATCATGTTTTTGTGCGCAGGTCTCGGGCCTACACGGGATGGTGGTCCCCAAGATTACGCATGCTCTTTCTGCCGATGGAGACAAACGAAGCGGATCGGGTCGAGGCACCCAGGATTGCGTCTAATACAATAGAGCAGCTCGAGAATGGTAGAGGAGACACAGCTTGGCTCTATTGTGCGCGCTCTAGGTCGACCGTAGTTTGTGGTGCTTTTCTTTTCACCCGCTACACGCCCTTTCTCTCTGACTTCACGATCTATATTTAGCTCGCTCGTCCCAGCATGACCTCCTCCCCCAATGAGCGTACGCACAGCCAGCCAATGCGACGGCCGTCCGGTTTGTTTTGTCTTAACTCCCTCGCACCCGTCGCGCCGAATTTCCCCTTGACCTTAGAGCGACACTGTTGCGCACAGAGACCTCGATCTATCGCTCGACTATAGAAGACCGACTAGCCTCCTTCTCTCGAACTTGCGCTTTCTTTTCTTCTTCTTTGCAGAGCAGTGTGAACTCCTCGCCGCCGCCCACTTGTATTGAGGCGTCGCCAGTAGACAGCCCTCGCTCTGTGTGTATACCGACGAGCAACGCCGAGAATAAGATAACGACCTTTTGTTCGCCACTCAGAAACAATAAACTTTTTTTCTTTCCTCTTCGATCGACCTCCCGTTCGTTCGAGTGAAGAAGAGGAGAAACGAGAAACGGCATACACACGCACGCCCGTCGGAGGCGACAAGAGCAACGGACGCTGAGATCCACCCGAAGAACAATGACGTAGATTCACGCGGCCCGCAGCGCGAAGCTATTTTTTGTACGCGCGGTGCCGCGCCGCCGTTCCTATTGCGTTCGCGCGCTGCCAAAGAAGAGCGCGCGATTCTTCGTCACCTCGAAACAAAGCGCGAAGTCACTTTTTGTCCTTCGCACTCCCCTGCCGCGTTGTCACTTTGATTGCGTTCTTCGGTTACCTCTTTTTCGCTTACTGCCGCAGACTTGTTCGTCTCTGACTGGAAATACTTTGCCGCACTCTTGAGTAACCCTTGGCTAACGTGCTCATTTCTTTTTTTTTTTTTTTTACAAAAGTGGATTTTTTTGTTTACCGTTCCCAGGAGCGATGTTACTAACTAAAAGTACCGCAGAAATCGCTGAGCTGACGCAGCGTTTTGGTGTCCTTACTGAGCGCTTACCAGAAATATGTAGGGCGACTTGGCGGCGCACTATCTACTACAGAGTTCGTACTATTGCGTGAAGTGTTCAGATCTGCTCTGCGTGTAAATAGTGATTTTGTACTCAGAACGTTTCTGTTGCTATCCGTATAGCCTTTACGCCCGCCTGGCAGGAAATGTTCCAGCAACGCAGCTGCACTAGGCATCATGCAATGCTAAACGTTCCGTCTAGCCCCAAAATTTATCACGCGTCAGAGGTACCCGGATCAGCCTCGTCTACGAATACACACCGAGCGTATATTCATAGTAGTACGGGGACAAGCACTGGAGGATCATGCTGACGTAGTGTTAACTAACACGCATGCGCACGACTGCTCGGACAATGCGGTAATGGCCCTCGGTACGCCAAGTTGGACACAGCTCGTGCACAGGCGCCGTTATAAAACCGACACAGGAAGGAGTTATAAACCTTGCTTAATAACTTTAGGAACAAAGTGTAGGCTCCGAACTTTTTCGGTCCCATTGCACACGTTTCATCACGAGAAAATTAAATTTGGAAGTGGTGCTTCTCTTGCACTATACAGCAGGGGCGGCACACCAGTCGCTTTCTCGCCCCAGACCTTATGACATCACAGGAACTTGTTTATGTGATTGGCGGACGCCGACCGAATCGAGCCCCAATAAACATAACTGCCCGATAGTGGGGCCCTTCGATTTACACTCTCGGACTCACCGCGGACTCCCCGAGAAGCAGTCCAACATTCGATTTTCCCATGTATCCCTATGGCTTCGGGGAATCCTCGGACTACCCGCGGACTATCCGCGGTGAGTCCGAGAGTGTAAATCAAAGAGCCCCATTGTTGGCGTTTCTATTTCCGTTTAATCGCACCACTTGAATGCTGGCGTGTAATTAACACACTGATAACTAGGTCTTTAGCACTTCCACCATTGCGTCAGTGTTGACTGTGTAGCGCGAAATTCAAAGGGTTTTTTTTTCTTCAGTATTTCTTACCACTTTTTTTTTTTTTTTTTGCTAAAATAACGTTCTTCTGGGCCGGAACGAAGCGCACTGATTTGCCAAAGACTAGTTCTTTCAAATAAATCCCGGGCTCTTTCTGAGCACTGATGCTCATCCCAAGATGATACGTGAGTCAAAAAAGGTGAGTGATCTGCCAAGGTATTTCAAACGCCCTGAGTGCGAGTGAGGTTCAAACGTTTTCCTTTGATGCCATGTGTATGAGAAAGCGGGGTCAGTGGAAGTGGGTGAAAGCGACCCCACACCACATGAGTGCGGGTGCGCCTTTTGAACCACCTACCGATCCGATGACGGTTCCGGGCGGGTCTGTCTCCGTGACGCTGAATACGTATACGCCTTCGGGTAGAAACTGCGGGTTGTTGTCGTTGGCGTCCAGCAGCGAAACCTCGACCACAGTGGTGCTTGCCTTGGCGTCCGGGTTTACGTTAGGCTTCCGCTCCAGCGCCAGAACCTGCGTGCGCAGACGAACAAATTGGACTTCAGTTTGTTGAGCAGTGGACAACTGGGTTCCGTTGTTGGCTCATGGAGTATGTACGCTCGGTCGTCACATCCACAGAGAACAAAATGGTGCCTCGTATGGGTGGATAGGGTGCGGCACGATGAAGCCAAAGGAAGCCGCAGAGAAAAAATCAGGCGAGTACAGTCGGCCAGACAGTGAGTGAGCAGAAACAAATACAGCGAAGTGACAGGCGAACATCCTATGGCATCAGAGACCCCCTGATATCGAAGCCTAAATTGGGCGGATTAAAGATAGGTGAGAAACGAATGTATGCTTTAAGAGATGCTACCGGCTGCAGGTTTCGAGAGAATTCGTTTAATCAAAAAAGGCCAGGTTAGCCAAGCCATTGCACTCAGATTGCTACGCCAGGAGTAAAAAGAATAAAAGAAATACAAAAAGTTCGAATAATGAACGTATATATAATCACAAGCACACAGTCTCGCACTACTAAAGGAGAGGGAGTATGTAGCCCCGTGGCCACCCGTACGGCCTGTGTTATACACGAGCAAGTACGAAAACAGCCCTCATTTGTGCGGTCTACAAAAATGTAATGGGTGTAACCATGGGGCAAGCTTTGAGTGCTTGCGCATAGGTCATCGACAAAAGCTAGCGAGTATTTTGTGACTGAGCCCTGCTGCCTCTAAGGGTTGCGAAAATATTTTTGTTCCGGAGTAGCGGCGTTTTGGTGCATTTATGTGCGCAAGACATTTTCCTATGGTTCCTTATATAAATTATACGCTTCTCGCAATGGGACTTCGCTACTGGTGTCCTTTTTCAACACACCAGAAATTATGCGCAATCCTCAACATCGTGAACCAAAAGAACTGTCTGGTAAGGAGGTAATATATATGCTTTTTTTTTTTTTTTATGCCCGCGGGTCTGTTCTTCCACACTGCTGCTGAATGACCAACCCGGCGCGATCAAGAGGGGATGGGGAGTCAATAAGAGGCCCCAGTACACTATTTGACTTGACTTGAAAAGTGGGGTCCACGCTTTTATATTGCGCAATGCAAGTGTGACGGCCTCCGCTGTGCGATGACACAGCGCAGACCATATCTTTTCTTTTTAGTTTCATATGACAAAATGCAGCACCGAGCAGGCCTGCAGGTACCCGTGAGAGCTGTATAGCGTGTCATTTTGGTAGTGGGAAACAGTTCCCGCTAAATCCATTTATGTTTGGACGGAAAGCGGCCATAAATAAGCACGATCCAGAGCCGCAGCTACCTTGAGCGCGCAGTGCCATTGCAGCACCCACACTCCAGAACCATTATTCTCGTTTCATGAAAGGCCACGTAATTTAACTTTCTCATCAGCACTGCCCGATTACGCCCCGGGAGAACGTTTATATGGATGGGCACTCCACCGGGTCTTTCAAAATACGATGGCGGAATTGATGGCTCCCTATCCTGGAACCCCCGCATTACCACGCGCGCGGCACAAGCTACCTACACACAACAGCGTCCTCCTCCAGGGCGCGCTTGAAGGCGGGGGCCTTAGGTGGAGAAGCGGCTGCCCGGAGAGAAAGCTGTGCTTCACGGGCTAATTTCCCAGGCTTTAAAGGAGTGGGAACGAGTTTCGCTGTCGGCACTCGCCCTGCCGCTGCCTCTTTGGCGTAATGAGCGGAAGCATTTACGCGGGGCGAAAGGCCCAAACTAGCGTCGCCACTTCCGCTCTGTCACGACGCGAGGCACCTTGCGTCCTCCACAGGTTCACGGCTCGATTATGCCGCCGGACAGGGAAAAGGCGAGGGAACGTGATTCACGGGGCCGGCGCGAAGCAGGAGCACTGTACGTACTCTCGCAACGTGCTCGGCTGTGCCTCGGCCGCGGGTGATATAATAGAAGTTCCTTCGGCACGGTCGTTTAGTGCTCGTCACTGACCGGGTCGCAGTCTCGTAGCGCCTCTCCTCCCCTTACCTGCCGCTGGTGAAGTACCAAACAATGCATTGCCGCTTCCTGGACGGAAATGAGCGGCGAAGAATTAGGGTCGTTCTGCTAGCCGTACCCGCCTTTAACAACGCCTCTAAGACACGGCGACGTCGCTCAAACCGGACCACGTGTAAGCAATCCGGAAGTGGGTTTCCCTGCGCCTCGCCTACGAAACACAACTGTTGGGAGGCCAACTGCACTGGCTGGTAAGAAGACGACGTGCCGCGAAGGGGATGTTTTGCTCTTCATATTGAGTGCCCGGCGAGCGAGCGCCGGCAAATGAGACTTTGGCTTCTCGCTCTGGTGTTCACGTGATGCGGGTGCAGCGCGTACTAAGTGGGCAACCCACCTGTCGCTCACCGTGGCTTTTGCCACAGACGCGCTTGTTATCGCCTCTCGTCACCACACCGGTGTTGTTCTGAGCACTGCTTGGCGCAATTTTATGGCCCCATAAAATCGCGACCGGGGGCCTTCAATATGTGATGTGGCCGTTTTTCCTCCGCCCATACACACGCGGCACTTATTGGCTCGGCTCTTTCGCGCTGTCTCCGAGCGCGTGCTTAATTTAGTACCGCATTGTACGAACGCAGGTTGGCCACTATTAACGTCACTTACTGAGACCTAGTGAGCGCGTGCTCAAGCTGGGACACGATTGCACGGGCTGCGCACGATTAACGACGCTTACTGGCCCCGGCTTTGTTTAATGCCCGGCTCGTCGGTGCAACGGGTCGCCCCTTTCATATTACAGCAGCAAAGCAGGGCTGCCGAGCAAGGATGAAAAATTGAAGGGTCGTCCGAGGCGGTCGTAAGGCATATGATATTGGCCCCTGGCCAATCAGAGGATGAATGGTAGACGCCCCCTCCATAATACACTTCAATCGCATTACGGCGAAGCGGCTTTTATAAGAAAGCTCGGCTTCCCGTCTATAAGCACGTTCGACTTCGCATTAGCTAAACTCCTTCTGCAGAAATGCATTAGGGACCATTCGTCATCGCAACCGGAGACATTCTGCGTTTCGCCAAATACCGCCCATTGCCATCGTTGCATTCTTGCCGACTTGCCTCCTTTTTTTTTTTTCTCCTCGCATTTTTTAACGACCCGAATAACAATACGGCATTGTGCCTTTTTGCGTGCGCAAGCACGACCAGCCTGACGCACGTTGTATGCAAACTGCCATTTCTTGCGCCATTTGTTGTGGATGCTTTGTTTGCTTGTCCTATAATGTCGAGAAATGGTTGCCGGGGCTTGAGGGTGCTTGGAGCGCCTACAGCAGCTGCCGCTATTTCCTTCTTTACTTGCACTTTTCTCTTTCCTCCCTAATCGTTTCGACAAACACGAGGCCTGCGCTTTTAGGGCGGAGCTCATATATGTTCGCCCCACGCACACAAACATAATCGGCGCTAAATGCACATTGTGATCGGGTCCCAACGGTGCACCAGCTGTGTTCCTGCCGCCGATGCACTTTGACCACGAGGTATCGCGTGTGATACCAGGCACGCTCTAATTCACTCAAGAAGGCGCGGTACACATGCGCAGGCTTAGTGCTAAGCTGTGGTGTTGGGCTGAAGTAACTGAGCACTCTCGCAGTTCTCCGCCTCCAAGCAAGATGAAGTGAGTTCGTTGTTCATGCGTGTCCGACCAAAGGTGAAAGACTCACCGCGGGAGCTTAGGCAGCGGTAATGAAAACGAAGGGTGAGAGGTGGGACAGCACAGTACACGAGCACGAAATACATTTTGTCGATTCAATTTAAGGTGCGCCTTCTTACTTGGTTCTCAGGGTTTGCAAGTAAGGGCTTAGCGAAGTCGACTTTATCAACCAGGTAGATGCTGGGAACATAGAGTATGCAGTATGCGGAGATGCGTGAGGAACAATCTAGCGTTTTTCTCAGAATAATATTCTACGCGTGTTCTCGTACCACAGCAGTGGGGCCTTTGCGTGCGACGAAGGGTTGAAATCCCGCACGTCGTCCTTTGTTGGGTTAGCGAGTGTATGCTAGCTGTCGAGGCAAGAAAAGGAAATGGGTTGGCTTAGTGCTCCAGCAGCAGGGACGTGCGTCCATGCAAGTGGAGGCGGCTTTATCAACATCAGGGAAACGACATTATTAAGTGCCTTAATGATCGACACAAACAGGGCTCGTCAATATTTGTTGACCACCACCGCCATCTTTACGGGTCAACGTGTTTGCCTTTAAGAAAGATCCGACAATGAGGACAAATGGCTACATTCTAAAAAAATTCGGTGGGTGTGCTTTGCCGCAGAGTACCGGATTCACCATTCGACCAAATGGCGGCGCCTGCATCTTTCTGTTGTTAGTACTGGCGTGCGATGCTTGAAGTTATTTATGTGCGCAAGACGTGCGCTAGAGAAGAAACAAAGTTAAAGGAAATGAAGCCTTTCACTAATAGCGCGCATCATGAGCCTGGTGTTCTTTTTTCTTTGCAGGAAAAATTGGGGCGTTTACCCCGATTGTAGTTTCTTCCCTTGGGAACGCTCCCCTTTAAACTGTGGATAAAAAAAAGCCACGTCTCAGCTTCAACCCCCAAGTAATGTGAAAATATTTAATATAACACCACTGAATTTCACCCCGTAGGATGATGGTCTCATCGCCAAATGAGAAATGAATAGTCCATGACGTTACGATATAGGGTGGCACGCACCTCTACCTCTTAGAGAGGATGCTTAGGCAGTCTGTTTATCTGCCGGCAGCCGTCATCGCCCCGCAGCGAGTTTACTTTGCACGGAATAGCTGTCTACAGATTAAATGAGACCACGGAGTAAGAACAAGGCTATGTTCTTGCTCCGTGAGTGAGCGCAGTCTGTTTATCTGCCGGCAGCCATCATCGCCCCGCAGCGAGTTTACTTTGCACGGAATAGCTGTCCGCAGATTAAATAAGACCACGGAGTAAGAACAAGGCTATGTTCTTGCTCCGTGAGTGAGCCGCGGCGCGCTGTTCGTCGTTCACAGTGTTGTAAGAGTTCGCGTACATCAACGAGGAGCTGAGCTAAAACAGAAAGCCGATCCCACCGGCGCTTGCTTTTCGCTCACGGAAGAGTGACGAATCTCATTTCGTGAAGTGAGCGGAGACACACGTCTGTTAGGCAGCAATATATCGTCGCCGGACCATTCCCGGGGTGGCGGGGCGAAAGTCGGATGGAAGCGAATACGCCCCCGCTCGCCCACACACAAGCGAATTCGTCAGATATGCCTCGAAAACACTGCCTAACCGCAACGAGTTGGGTTTCCTCGAATGAAAGATGAAAGTATCCGCCGACGATGCCCGCCCCAACTCCGACTCCCTTCCGTTCTGCGACTAGTCCGCTCCCCATATATATAAATGGCCTGGTGAGCGCGCTTCTCCGCAAATGACCGGCTGCGTGCGCGGCCATCGCGTTCTCGCTGGCGCACGAAAAAAAAAAAAAAAAAGAAAAAAAGAACTGGCACGCAATGCGACGCTTATAGTGGTTTCCGCAATTTCATGCATTCCGTATGGTTTCACGCGCGTTTCGCGTATGTATAAGCGCGCTTCCTGTGAAGCCTGGGGCCGCCCCTCGAGCTCTTCAAATTGACCGCCGCTGCATCTTCAAATGCACGCGCACGATCGCGTGCTAGGCTTTTTTGCAGTGGGCGCTGACTTAGAGCTGGGGGCGCACGTGGTATAGGGTAGTGCGAAAGCCAGACCAGAAGTGAGTGTCTAGAGCTGTGAAACAAAGAGCGAAGCGGGACCTGTCTCCAAAAAGAAGGCGCGGGACCATTTTTCAACTGCTCCAGCAAATGCAAAGTGGCGCGCGCGCGCGCGCGCCGATGAGAAAGACGATGGACGAGAAAAGAGACTGGCATTTCTTGAACGGTCCTTCGTTTCCCCTGGAGTATTTCGCTCTTGCGTGTTGTAAGTCCCTTTGCTGCTGCTGTCTTTTTATTCTCGGAGCAATGCAGCGCGTGCCTTGCGCGAGAGGACGCCAATTTTCGTAGCGCATGAGAAATTTCGCATAGTCATATATACAAGGAAGCCAAAATGTAATTCGCCGATGCCATAGCGGGTTCCTATTTCTGGGAGGAGCGTTCCTTTTTCATCTCCTCAATTGCGAATAAAAGGGGAGCGGGGCGCCGAAATAAATTATTTCTCGCGCCCTGCGGTCTACGCCACATGACACCGTTTCCGCACCCACCGGGAACATCATGAGTAATGACAATTTTGAGGTAAAAATTGTTAGCACGTCTGGGCCGTGTTTACAAAGAGTGGAGGAAAAAAAGTAGCAATCTAGGGAAGTAACCGGGATAAAAAATGATTAAAGTCAGCCCGTAGGTGGTACGTACAAACAAAGTAAAAAAAAGTAAAGAAAGTAAAGTAAAAAGAAAGGTGCAAAGAAAGTAAAAAATAAGTAATTGCTGCCTGGTAGTGGATCCTCAATCGAGTTATAATCAAACTGTTTACCGCTACACGTAAACCACCGTGTAGCGGTGGTTTACGTGTAGCGGTGGTTTACGTGTAGCGATAAGACCAAACATTTTGTGCCCTGAAGGGAAATAAATTCGTTACCCGTGCAACAATGGGAGGGGGTTCAATAACTGGTTTTAGAGGCGGCAGAAACGGTAAAAAAGAAAAGAAAAGAATAGTACATCGTTGTGAGTAGGCGATTTTTCCAAAGGGAAGGTTGCGAGACAAAAAGCCCACATCGACCACCATTCGCTGCCCTCCATTGAGGCGCTCCCCTTGGCGTAACACTTGACCGAAGCAACAATAATCAGAAACAATGCAAACTTAGCTTACTTTTTAACGAGTCTTCCATACCCTGAGCCAGGCACAAAAGGCAAGGTGAGGGACAACGCGACCAAAAAATCAGAAACGTACACACGAGCCTCCCTTTCGGTGACTAATTGCTTGCAAGTTCTTTAGTGTTATGATAGGATGTATCGCACAGTTGACGTCGAAGTTAAAACCTTACATCGTGTTGGATATTAGATTTAAGCATAAGCATCTTTGGTTGTAGATAGGGCAGCCATAAGCCGGTAAAGACCTCTGATGAAAGCAGCACAGAAAGCCTAGACACTTCCGCAAACTTATCTTGATTATTTTTCTTTAAGCGAAGTGCCACCATTTCTAACCATTCTTCAATGGGTTCTCAAAAGGGGCGCTCAGTGTACGGTTACTAAATTACCGACTATATGAGCCACCTCTTTTCGTGAAATCTTAAGGAGGCAAAGTACCAAAATTAGCCTCATTTGGCGTCGGCTTTTACTGGTCACCGCACAATTTATTTAACTGCAAAAGCGCATTGGAGTATATGGCGATATGATTTTGCAATAGATGTAAAGGGAAATGTTGAAATGACGTTGGTATACTTGTTAACGCGAACACGTATGGCGCAACGCTGGAACGGCGGTTCTAGCGTTTGCAGTTCTCTCGGCGCATGCGAGTCTATTGCGTGCTGTATCAATTGCATATGAATGTGAGTGAGCATTTGGTATCCTTCCTTCGACTCTTTTTCTCGCCTAACAACATTTGTACTTTCGTCACCCACGCCTATATGTCTAGAAAGGGGACACAAACGCCAGCATCTTCTTTCATTTCACTTGCTTTCTGGGATTGGCATACATACATTTACATACATAGTATCGCTTGAATTGCGAGAGGCACGGGATCGCTACACGACACCTCCACGAAGATGCTACGGGGAAGAAATCGTAAATTCGAGGATGTATTTTTCAAGAGGAACAACGCTGTGCTAGCCACGGAACGAACCTAGTCTCCATCTTCGTCTAGCCTTAGATATGCAGCAGCGAATCCTTTTTTGTTCTGCTTGGCTGTGTCACTAGGATTCACAACAGCTGTGTACAAACGTCCGCTCTGTTTTTTTTTTTTTTTTTTTTTTTTTGAGGCTGCAGCGTTTGGATACATAGAGTAACAATATACATGTATTATACCGCGCGCGTCCGCATCGGTACACTCACACACACACACACACACACACACACACAAAAACCGAAAGTGCGAAGCGACATGGGCAGCAGCCGTCATTCTGTTAACTTGTACTTATTGATTGCTACTTCCCCAAATTCGTTTTTCCATTAAAAAAAAGCAATACGCAAGTTCTAGAAGCCTGTTCATGAATGACTGCCTGGCAGTCAAAAACGTGAGGCCGCAGTGCGGAGCATTGCGATGTCACGTCAATTGGCATCCACGCGAGTAGATCGCACACGGGTGAGTGCACGCTGCACGGCTCACCCTCATCGTCAGCTTGTCGACCTTCTCCCTGTCGAGCTTGGCCGGGTCCCGCACTCGGATCCAGCCTTCTTTGTCGTCGATCGAAAAGCCTCCCGTTTCGTCGATCAGGTGGTAGAGGAAGTCTGCGTTGTCACCCTGTGCGACAACAGCAACAGAGTCAGTTGCAGCAGCATCGCCCTCGCGCTTCCAGCCTACGGAACGTCACAATTCTAGTCTGCAGGCGCGTAAGTGAGGAAGCGGGGTGTCAGTGTCGCAAAGCAAGAAGGTCAAGGTAAATTTCATCATAATGCACAAACAAAACTGCATATAAGATCCCCCGCCCTTTTTGGCGAGGGTGAGGGGAAATAAATTATTTATGGTAATTAACAGTACAGATGATCCACAACGATCGTACCTGGTTTCTTCTTAGAACGCGCATTTACAACCTGGTTGCAAATAGGAAAAAAGAAACCAAATACGGAAACGGAATAAAATCACCCCGCCAAGGTAAAAACGAGATGACTAAACGAGGAACGACGTTCCGTAGATTGTACGTGCAGCGGCATCCTCAGAGACGAGGCTGAAAATGATGTGAAAATCTGAATGCCGTAGCCGCAGTTTAGCTGAACAGAATGGCCAAAAATATACTGCTGGTTGGTCTAGCTGTGTTCTGAGAGTGAACAAAAAATTCACAGATGGGTATTCCAACCGGCAGTGCGAATATCGAGCGAAGCAGTGCGGGTGCTGTGATGATAAAAAAAAATGGCCGCGTATCTTCTCGTTTTATTGCAAATGTCGACAAAAGACGATAGTCTTTCGTCGACATTTGCCAAGTAAATGCCTCCCTTTGCTTTCCCGCTCACCTCTCTTGCTGTTCCTCTTCCGTCGTGCTCCTCCCAAGGTAAAAACGCTAGAGGTTTTCTCAAGTAAATTTAAATTTACCGCGTTCCACTACTTCAGGCCATGTTCTTCGATGCCAGTGCTGCCGTACGGCGGAGACGTGCGTGAATCGAGGTGCCCTACTTCAATGTTTATAGAACCACGTTATAGAACCTAGATGCAGGATGAGATTTACTGGTTGGCAGACACCATCTCGCTTAATGGGCCATTAACAGCTGGCTCTGTGATGATGCAGCAACATTGCGGTGTAAAATCCCTAATAAAAGTCGCCGATCGCTGGCTGCCATAAAAATTCCACTTAATTGAAAATGACCGATCACCATTTCTTTTAACTTTTTTTTGCAAATTTTAAGTGTTTCAATAACGTAGTCAACAAGCGCATCCAGTACACAAAAGACGGAGTCACAAAGACCTAAGCAAGATATTGCTGTAGAAAGTTGCTCGAAAGACTTTTCTCTCTTCCTCTGTCTGGGTATTGTTTACGCGCTTGAGGGACGTCATTCAAGTGTAGGCCTGCTTTCTTTCAGCTGCAGAAGTGAATGTGTTCCCCACTCACTTTAACGAAAATTTCAACAAAGGCAAGCCAGAAACTAGGAGGCGTATTCGTTGGGACGAGCAAATCACGCAGTGCCGCTCTGTGCTGGCAATAAGCTATAGTTGTAGTGCTTACAGGAACGAAGGAAAGAGTGAAAGCGTGTATTGAAAGTGTTGCGGGGTCCCTTACAGCACGCAAACTAATTAAATTTGTTTTCAGGAATGTTTTCAAGTATACTACCAATGACAAAAGAGATTGCTCTCACTTGCTGGCCGTATGCGCGCGTCCAGCTTATGCAGTAGTATGCGCGGCAAAAAAGGTTACTAGGGATCTGGAAAGTTTCTGTTCAGCGAGCCTCACGTTCTAGTTCAGTGCGCACGCTTTTCCAGCTTTGCCATAAACACAGCTTAGCGTCATAACGCCCCGTTGACCTTCCATAGTTAGGAGGACACAACTGAGAGAACCGCGTACGGATGATCGCATTGTATGTATTTCAGGGCTCAAATAAAACGTTCATACTCTGTTCTTTCCTACAGTAAAGCAGTTACAACAGGTTAAATCCTCGGTTTGGGCGTGGTCTGAATATTAATTAATCTTTTGCTTTATTCCAATGTAGGGATATTATTTGTTCTTTTATGGTGCAATATTTTCGAGCGGGTGCACTTCCAAACATGTTATGGCGAACTTTTGAAACATTTTTTAATGCATATTCTGGTATGCAAGCGTCAATGGAGCGCACGCGTTCCCACGACCAAGTTTGCAGTGGGCGCGACTTGGATGCGTGAAAACACCGGCCCTTATCGGGTTTAGCACAAAGAACAAACTGCCTAAAATAGTGTTCCCTCGCAAGTCGAGTAACGGAACAGCGCTGGGGCACTCTTTATTACATCAGTGAGTAAAGGCGCGCCAAGCAAAGTCTATACCACAGAGAATTGCTTCCTTCAAAATTGCCATGACCGTTATGCTCTCCCACATTGCATAGAAGTGAGAACCAACTACTACCAGCCGACGGAGCCAATCGACCCCATCAAACTAGCCAGTACAAGCCTGCCTCTCCTCCTCGCCCCACACTGTCGGTTTTGTGAACGAAAACACGACACTATAACGACAACCACGAGAGCATTCCGTGGGTGATTCCTACGCAGCATTGCCCGGCTGCGTGCAGAACAGGTCACACACGTGAATTCACGGAGATATGCACGCAAACGAAAGAACGGCTACAAAAAGAAACACGAAAACCATCCACTATCGTCGAAGCAGCCGGCACAGCCGACGCAAATGTTTTTGCTTTCTTCTAGTTCTAGTAGACGACGTTTTGTATGGGGAACCAAAAATATCTCTACATAAATTTCGAGCTTTGTGCACCAATGCGCAAGCATTCTTATGGCGGTTCTTTGTTTCACCGACCTTACGTTTCCCTGGTGGCAATAATGGAGCACGCTCCACCGCACCAGACCCCTTCAGAGAGATCGTATCAACTGAGCCGGAACGTCATCCAATTGCTGCTTCTGGTTTATCCCACATGCAGCTGCTTCCTTTTCCTGTTTTTTTTTTTTAATTTTTTTATTTCTCTTTTTGTTCAGACGCTGATGGGTGACGGCGACGTCATCAAATATTTACCGCCATCAATCATATTATTATTACGCTATTGTACATCTATGAAGCAGTTACTCTTCAACAAAGCGGCAAAAGAGCCTAGTCGGTATCCCATATTGAGCAGAAAATGAAGCGCCACTGAACACGAAGAACTAAGGACGACGGAGGTAAAAGAACGAAACGTACAATACAACGCTCTTATTATTGAACGTTTCCGTTTGTTGCCTCTTGTTTTCCGTCGTCCCTCATGTTCAGTAGCACTTCATTTTCTGCTCAATAGTTTTTTTTATTATTATTCCGCAGCCCGACAGAAGGCTTCTCTGCGCGCATTCCCGTAACGCGAAAAAGTAAGCTTTCAAGGCTACCTGACGAGAACGACGCTCTCGCTGTGTTTTTTTTTCTTTATTAATCTTTTTTCTTTATTAGTTTTATTAATTGTTTATTACAAACTGTAGAGCTACCCATCGTGGGCATTTATACTAATATACCGAATAAATCTCTGAACTTTGCCAATTAAGCATTTCGTGCAGATACCGGGGGTTCACTTTTCGCGTTACCAACAGATTTTTGCTGGAACACTCGTGGAAGAATGCATGCGCATCAACGCGTCGAGCGGAATACAAGGTTGCGACAACGATTTGAACATCAAAGAAAAGGTTATCTACACGTTTGCGTCGTGATATGGATGTCATAGCAAAGAAGATATTTCTGAAGGGTGAAAGTTTGCCGGCCCTGGTTATTGGCCAGGTTTGGTTTGTTGGTCACAATGAGTGATGATTTGGGTTCGTCGAGGAAAAGGAGACTCGCGGTTTTGTTTGCTTTTTGTAGCCCATGCGGCGTTCTGGCTTGTGCTAAACTTTTTGGGTTCATCGAGGCAAAGGAGATTCGCGGTTTTGTTTGCATTTTGTAGCCCATGCGGTGTTCTGGCGTGTGCTAAATTTTAAGAAGTCCCCGCAGTACGTCGTCACCACAATGCTCAAGAACGACCAGTCGAAGTGGCCTAGTGTGGGAATTGGGTGAATGCAAGGCGTTTTGCATTGATCAGTGTCCCAGTCCAGATGCTCTGATTCCCTCAAATGACATGCTAGGCCACGTCATTCGCCGAATTTGCACTCTAGGCCACCTAAACAGGACTGAAGGTGCCCTACGTGGACTTGTTAGAGGGTACGCTGCGGATTCGGTTGTTCTCTTGCAAGATTGTTTTATCGCCACTTCGTACAGGGGTCTGCGTATATGCGGCCCGCATGCAGGCCGTTGCAATGGCGTCCAACTGCTCGAACAGGATCACTCACCGAGTCTCTGTCTACGGCGTGCACTTGCACGACGGTGAAGCCTGGCGGCAGGTTCTCCATGACGGTGATGTTGTACATGTCGTAGTCGAAAACGGGCACGTTGTCGTTTATGTCGGTCACCGACACTTCAACCTTGGCCAGTGCGTAGCGCAGCGCGTTGTCCATCTGTGTCGCCTGCAAGCAGCGATAGAAAGAAAAACGAGGCGTGCATCAGTGAAGTTGTATGGGCACATGTGCGGGCGCTTCATAGCATCTGAAAGCTGGCGAAACGATGACTTCGAACGTTGCTCAAAGCATGGTTCCCAACCTGCGCCACTCGCTGTCTTATGCTCCATACAAGGGCAAACAAAATCTGTCAAGGTACCGAAAACGTAAAGTTCAAACACTGGAACTGAGTCAAAGGGCTGCATAGGCCACACTCGGGATTTTACAGGACGGTCAGGCCAACATGCGAGCTATCTTTTTTTCAGTGTTAAGAGTTGTCGATTTGGTCAAAATGAGCGAGTTTGAAGTAAGCTAACCATTGTATTTTCTTCAAGCGATGTTTCACTTCCCGCGAACGATGAGGTATAACCACTGTTGTACGGAACGGCCTTCCTGGAACTAGTTCCTTTTGGGAGGAACGGAGGAACGTCACCGTTCTTTTAAGGGTTGCTGGAACTGTAACGGTAACTCGTTACGTTTACGAAGGAATGGCAGAAAGCACGGCGTTACTTCTGTAAACGTTCCATCGCTAGTATTGGCTATTTTTGATGCACTGCTTTAGGGCGCTGAAGCTAGTCCAAAAAATCCCTGGCCATCTCTATTAACGTGAAACCTGTGAAGGAGCGGAGCATACAGTGTATTAGTGTATTCTTGGCGCCTTTGCGTTTTTTCCTACGGAGATGAAACCGCTGGGAGGTAGAGGTATACAGCTTTGCTGTAAAAGTCTTTTGTCTTTAAAGCACGAAGCTCTCTAGCGTGAGGCCTAAACGAATGTGCCGGTGTTTTTTTTAGTATGCGTTTCGAAGCGCTCCAGCGCGAGGCGTAAACTAGTGCCGCGGTGTGTTTTAAGTGCAGAGCACTTTATGGGCTCGCCTTGTCGTCATAGCTCGCTAACTGTCGATGCCAAGTGACTGCCGGAACCAGGCGGCGCAGCGAGATAATGGACCCAAGTAGAGCCTGGTGTACCGTCGTCAGGGGGTCACGCTGAGGCTTCGAAAACCACGTGGTTTAAATAGTCGCAACCGTTCGAACCTCGTGAACCGCTGGCACTTGTCATACATCTCCCCGTTGGTTAGCGCAAAGAAAACTGTGTACATTTCAGGCAAAATCTGTGTAAGTAACCGGCAGCCCCCGCGCTCATTTAGTTAGGAACGTCGTTGGGTTGGTCTTTACGATAGTAAGCGAAATAAGCGGCCGCTCAAGAAAAAAATGGCGCATTCGAGTGAGTGCGTGAGTGAAATTCTTTAATAAACACAAGGAGGGCCCAGGGGCCGGAAGGGGGAGAGGGGGAAAAGAGGAAGGGAGAGGTGTTCACGAGGGGATGTTCACTTCAAGATCCTGGAGAGGAATAATCAGTTCTTAAATGCACAGATAGGGGTGGTGGACCCCGGCTGAACTACTTTAGCGAGGCCACTCTCGATAGCAAAGCGCCACAAGGAAATCGGGGTCGCTGAGTGTCTGGGGGGGGGTATCTCGCTTGGATTGGGTAGGGCATTCAGCAGGATGGGCGGAAAGATGGTAAGCATGGTAAGCAGAGCGGTGCCAAATAAGGTGTGTCAGATTTGCTATTGTAGCTGTGTTGCAATGCGGGCAGTAGGGCGGAGGATCGCCCGTCTGGTGGTACCATTTGCGTGTGATATAGGGAGTCAATGCAGCGTTCGAAATGCCGCAAAAAGGCTCCAGCCACGCAAAAAAAAAGTGGCGCGTTCGAAGTGGCGCAGACAAGGTGGCGCAGACAAGGCTGCGACAAAAAAGCGAACATGAATTCTCAATCCAGCCCAGCAACACTTCGACGCACAGGCTCCGATTCTCGCGCGTGCGAGAATTTAAGGAGAAAACCACAACGGTCAAAGTTATCCGCACGGCACCATAGAGAGTTTTAACTGCCGTCAAAGAAAATATACACAAAACAACCACTGCATCCGTAGACAGGACGGGTTGGATGCTCGCAGATGCAGATGAAGCACTCCGGGGGACTGAACCAACTTTTCCTCGAGTACCACACGGCAGTACTCTCGAGAACGTCGGTGGAACGGTTCTTCAACATTGCCAATGAAGTGCTGACGAAAAACAGTTTCGTCTCTCCGAATCCAACATCGTGATGAGGCACTTGCTGAGTTCAAACAAGGGACTCCACTAAGTTGCGAATATGTATTCTGAAGATTGTGTCCCCACTAATACTGTAATATTGAATCAGCATTCATTAAACGCCTATGTATTGTTCTTTTCGTGCGGTTTTTTGTGCATGAAATTTAATTATGTTCGTGCATGGGAGTAACTTTCTATTTGCACATCTAAAGCGCAGTATACTCCTTGCGCATTTGAAGACCGAAGTGGGAAGTGCCTTGTGCGTTACACTTGTAATAAACGAGCACCACAGTTGCAGTTAGACATGTCTGGAGTATGTCCGGTAATCCCTGAAAAAATTCGCATGGGAGCGTTTCTTTGGATACTTTTCGTCTCCAGATATTCTGCTTCCGGCAGTGTCCATACTCGTATAACATGTATAGGTGGATGTGTGTGTTTAAATTGCTCACTTTATAATTCTTAGCATTATCCGACAGTATATTTTAATTAAAAACCAAATGTAACGTTAATGTAACGACACGTTCCAATGTTCGAAGTGTAACTGGAACGCGTTCCTTTAGCATGAAAGGAACTTGTAACGAGAACTTGTTTCAAAATTGGGAAGGAACGAAGAACGAGCTTTCGTTGCTGTTTTAGAGGAACGTGTACAACACTGGGTATGACGTCGCATCGCCCGAGACCCTCACCCCACCCCCGTTGCCAATTGACAGCAATGGTTGAGCTCGAAAACCTTTTTGTCCCCTTTGAAAGAAGTTATTGCAGATCCTTTTTTTTTTTTTTAAGTTAATATCACGGAAGCATTGACTGGCGGCGCTCAACGTAGCATGGCAAAGAGGTGCGGCGTTCTGTGTGAGGATCCGCTAAGGGCACTTCGCGGGGCTTCGCGTTTCAGTAGGTTCGGCTGTTCGCTCACACCGCCTTCTAATTCAAAGTTGTACATAGTGGGCGGGCACGTAATATCGTCCACATCGCCAAACCGCTCCATCGTGCCTCAATGATTGTCCCGTCACATTCGCCCTTATGATATTACAAAACAGCATTCGTTGGCAGGTAAGAAGGCCTTTTAGGCAAATGCGATCAACGCATGGAAAAGTATTTTGTTGCGTTCATTTCCCGCTGAAACCATAAGCTTCTTAAATTAATTTTAATTGATGAGAAACGAGACTTCAATGACTTAAAATCTTCCGAGCTCAGATACTATCTATATTTGGGCAGAGTGCTTTACTGTAAGCACCTCTCTATGCAATAAAGCGTGCTTGCCGTTTAATCTTGTATTTTTGGAGAGAGAGAGAGAGAGAGAGAGAGAGAGAGAGAGAGAGAGAGAGAGAGAGAGAGAGAGAGAGAGAGAGAGAGAGAGAGAGAGAGAGAGAGAGAGAGAGAGAGAGAGAGAGAGAGAGAGAGAGAGAGAGAGAGAGAGAGAGAGAGGAACGTTACAGACATCAGGATCCCCTGCACAGTGTGCACGTCCCCCAAATTTTCTAGCACGTGTTAGCACGTGCCCCAAATTTGCTAGCCCGTGCACATCTATCCTTATCATGACTTAAGGTAAAATTTGCTCTCATTCTCTTGGTTTTCGATGCACTTTACGCATTACTACACTTCAAGTTTAGTCGCAAAAAAGAAAAGCTTCAGGTTTCTGAGCTCACATTTTGGTTACATGGTGGCGGGCCAAACGCGCTAACCGGCCTGCATGATTGACCCTACCAAACCCACTAACCTCAGAGGGTGCCTCAATAATTGACCCCACTTAGACTTCTTCCCCTAAATGTAAACACAGGGTCACTTTAGTGTTTTCATAACACACAAATCCGGTCGCTACAGCAAACAATAGCGGTCGCCACGTTCACAAAAGCGAGGCTCTGCGACACAACACCGCACAGTCACGTTTTGTGGCGTATCTTTTACAAACACCGCACACGAATAAAAGAAAAAGCTGTGTACCTTTGCGTGTGAACGGTTTTCACATTTATAAGCTACACGCATGTATACGAAAAGGGTAGAGCGCCAGCCCAATTTGTATATAGTTACTGGATACGCTAAAAATTCTTGCGCAAAATGAAAAAACAACATAATAAATGCACTTTTCCGAACGCCGGTTGATACTTTACTACAGCGAAATCCAACGGTCTGTCACTGTGATTAAAGTTAAAAAAGAAACGGAAGCGCATTAAGCTTCCTTGCCATATGTCATTGACTGTAAGAATGCGGTGCGGACTCTGAAGTAGCGAAACACCAGCATGACGTTAAACATTGTTCACTGCACGGCCTACATCGCCTTTCTGGGCCACGCCGGGATGGACCTCGTCGCTCCTAGGTTGTGGCCTTTTAGTCACAGTGATCGGGCATTCGAGTGCGTTCTGGCGAAGCAGACCGATGGCATTTTTCAAGAGGGTTGCCGTGGGTTAAGAGCTCGACATTTCGTCCAGTTTCATCTTTTGAACCACCAGCACATCCCGTAAAAGTAGTTTTCCTTCAAAACACTGCGTCCACGCCAGCGTCTATTCCGAGTTTAGCTATTTAGGCGCGCTTTTAATACACTTTGAGACTTTCAGTTGTTGGCGCAGTTGAAATAAAAGTAAATAAACAAACCGCGGCCAAGCTTCAGCCCGACACGCGCCACGATACGCCCTACAACATACAGCACAGGCTGGAAGAGAACAAAGTTTGTTCGGGTCGCATACAAATCAGCGGCGACGGCGCCATGTTTGCTTGTTTCTTCGTTTTCTCCCGTTGAGGAAGGAGCAGCTCGGCTACAAAGGGCGATAAAGAACGTTAATCAGGCAAGCAGGCGCCAGTCAGAGCAGGGTGCGCGCGGAGGCATATACGAAAGACAACAGTGCTTCAGCCGAGAGCGTGGCGCATCACGAGAACGAAGCGCGACTGAGAAGCACGGCCCGGCGAAGAAGACCGCTCACGCGGAGCGAGTACGCCGACACGTGCGACGGTGTCCGAGAAAACGGAGGGGAAGAATACAACCACGGTGAAACGAGAGACGAGCGCCGGAACAGAGCGTGATGTTTACTAATTTTGAGGGCCCTCGCTGCCTTAATTAAATTTTTCTTACAGATGGCCGCTAAGTGCGAATAAAAACGAAAAGGGGGGGAACGAGCAACGGCTACGCATTTCTCCAACGCGGCTCCCATGGCCACTCTGTGTAGCGTTCACCAGACACGAAGAGCCTCGCGAACAAAAGGAACACACTTTCAGATACATACTCGGGGCAGACTGCGATCGCAAAAGGGCATGCTCATAGGGGGTGCGGGATAAAGTGCGGGTGTGAGGCATACGCAGAGAGGGAGAAGAAAGAGAAATGAAGAATAAATGACAACACCAGCGCCACAAAATTGCAGCGGGGAGGAAGGCGACCCTTGCAGCTTTGGAAGTAAGCTCAGACAGGGACAACCGGGGTCCCGGGCACGGCCGATTCCCCTCTCCAGAGGCGCGAGCAAATATGAGACGCCTGTCGCCAGCTCCGCCAAAATTGAAATAATGCCCTTCGCCTTTTCTTATCCTTCTCTACTGGCCGGTCTCGCGCGGAGTTGTCTGTAAATGCGGGCAAGGAGGACGGAATAAACGAGGAAAGCTGACGAAAAAAAGTACGACGGCTGGAAGTACAACAAGCGTCGCACGTCACCTGGGCGGACCGCGTGGTATCGTTCATGTAGAAAAGCAAGAGAGCGAGGAGGATGAAGCGCAAAACAGGGGCCCCGTGCCGACAGAGCTTGTCCCTTCCATCAGTGAAAACGGAGGAGACGACGTTTACGGGCTGGGAAAGACGCGTTTTGTTCATTTTCTCTGTTTTCCGCGCCGAGCGAGGCAAAATCATCCGGAAAAGATGAGGAGAAAACGAAGACGAGAGAAATTTGAAGAAGGAAACGTGTGCATGTAAAGCCTCCTTGAAGTGCAACTGTTATAGGAGACTAATTAATTTCCCCACGCACCGAACTTTTTTTGTGCGGACGTAGCCTTCAACTCGCTTCGCCCTGATGAACGTACTCTGGTCACTGAACTGCCGCAGTAACTAAAATAATGGTTCGAGGTATAACTTTCTTTTTATTTTGCTCCTGGTTTTGTGGAGAGAACGGGAGTATATGTTTTCGTACTCGGTGTTCTCTGTGTTATCCTTCTTGAGTAATAAATTTTTCAGCACGGGAGATAGACAAAAAATAGTGGAGGAGCTCAGGTATCCCGAAAATCAAGATGTATTTCGGCACTGCTCGAAAAGAGCGCATGGCTCTTATAACTGTAACAGGGCACTAAAACTGCATCGCAGCAGAAAGCAAATTACCTTCTTTTGAAGCGAGCCCAACTTACGAGCTGAAGTAGAATGAACCGCTAAAGAAAAGGCCTGTGAAACGTTTCGTTGTAACTGAAAGATCACACATTCCGCAACTATTTCGCCTTTTGTTTTCGGGTTTTGTGTGTTCAAAAATGAATGAATAAACCTGGCATTTCTGTGTCCCAATACCCCCATTATATTTTTCGTGACGCAAATGATCACGCCGCGAGGTGCAACGTCATCTATCATGAAGCCGACGAACCCCCAAGCGAACTCCCCGGCAGCGTCGTACGAGACAACAGGGCCTGTGTGGTGGGGCCACCTAGAAAACGCGTAGAGAATACGTCAATTGGCCAGCGGACAGACTAACGGTCAGCTTGATGCCGTAGTAAACTGTGCTAGTAATCTGATTTTTGTCATTTAGTGTCCTTAGATGTCACTAAGAAGAAACTGTAACCCTCGCGTTCACCCCCCAATTCATTTGACCGCACATGTATACTCCAACAAAACACTTGACGGAGATGAAACTTAAACGTCGCTTGCCGCCTGTGGTAGTAAGGCAGCGTGTTTGGTAATGTTAATAGCTAATATTAGTGTTTCAATACACGCGTGTTCCGCAAACGTTTTCACGTTCAGTCATGGGCAAATGAAATGAGAACAGGAAAATATGAACAGAATACAAAGAATGTGGATGGTGGATAAAAAATAATGGCTCGCTAGTGGTATATTTGGAAAGACACATTTTAATTCTTCGTTAATGTAATAAATCCACACCGCAATTAAACTTGCACGGAAAGACATAGCGCCATTTGAGTATTCGCGGGTTCATATTTTTATGTTCGCGTTTCAATTGTCCATGACTGTACATCTATTTTACAGTTACATGCGCTTCTCTTGTTTTGTTTCTTCTGCAAACGCCTAACCGCGCTCTACAAATCCTTTTTCCCTGTTCCAAATTTCTCACGTCACCAATCTTAGCGGGGAAAATATTTATTGGGCCGAGTTACTGGTTTTCACGCGTTTGGCATTTTCCGTGTTGTTAAACAACTGCTGCGGCCGCGAGTGGTTAATGTGTATTCACAGCCCTGTAACCTACCGATTCAGGGCCGCCTGTTTTCGCACCTTAGCGCCCCTTTCATATAAGAGGAGATCTAATGAGGGCCAGACTCACGAGGGTGGTGGAGAGCCATCGCGTCAACTAAAGCCCCAGCGCCTACTCCGTCCAGAACTAACCTCTCCCAGAACAGAAGAGCTTGCGGGGTACACTGTCATCGTTAGATCGGAAACCCTGTCGCTCCTCTTTTAGTGTGGCAAATTAAAAAAAAAAAAAAAGCAAAGCTAACGCCAGGAAAGATAATAGGCGAGGCGTGGCAGCGCTCCAGGAAAACTATATATGGGCCATTAGGTGGCCTTGCAGTCAAGATATCCAGTGGCCCTTTGTCTGTTCGAGCGGTGCCAGGAGAATGTGCAGGGCCCCGTACTGCCTGCACGGCTCAGGCGGACCTCAGTCGGGTGTCCTCGGCCTCACCCGCTGTCCGCACCCTGCATCTTCTCCGCAGTGGTGGAGGAAAGGTTCGTGTGTACACATCCTCGGGGCGCACGCTCGAGAAAGTAAGCCCAGCAGGGAGTTCTGGCAGCTCGTCATTTCTGGCGCGCCGATCGCGCAGGCTGAGCGGGCAAGTCAGAGGCCGCTGCCAGAGGCGTCGCCCGCAGGCCGGTCCCGGCCTTTTTCTGGCTCGACGTTCGGGGAAGCAGAAGTGATTTGGCCCAGTAATCAGATGGAGCGGACATGCCTTCTGCGAACCGAACCGTCCTATGTAGGCTTATTTGCTCTTGGCGCCTTTCGGATTGGAGGTTTTTTCCACGTTTAATGAACGTTCGGGTGATTTGTTTCTTGTTTTGTGTTGTTTTTCAAGCTCATCGGTGGCTCGTGCGCGACCGTGGGCAGCCGTACTATATTTTTTTGCTGAACAAGCTGTTCCAGCGCATGGGCAACAGTTTGCTCACCGAAACCGTTGCAATCGGTGCACCGACGGGCCAATTTCAGCCAAAAGTTTTTCGATGTGAAGATGAAGCAGATGCCACTCTACGTTAAGTTAAATTATTTTGGGATTGATGAGTTCTGTGCTTTCGCGAAACAACAGATAGGTTCATTTCGCATGCGGATGCAGATCTGCGTGGCGTAACTGTAAGGCAAATAAGCAGAAGCCGTCGGGTTACTTCGGGAGGAACAGCATATATGGCACGATTTTTGTTTAAATTACCTGTCTCCGATCTATTATTTAGCAGTAATAATGTAACTGTAGGAAGGTTTCGCGGCAGGGTATTAGTAAATCTGCTTTGTTGCCTGCGTGGTTTGAACCAAGCCTGATGCATAAGTAGTAACCATTGTTAGGAGTGGCAAAAGCCGAGCAGCGCGAGGGCTAAGTGAGAGCGGCTCCGCGTTATTATTCGCGTTGTGCGAATCAGCGAACAAACAGTACAACGCATTAAAGCGCATCTGGCTTTGGGACATTCAAAAAGGGCGCGAAACCGACCCTTAAGTGCCAAAATCTTTCCCGCCCACCTCTGTGATGTCGAGTGCGCTGCAACAACGGCTACACCGCGAAAGCTGCTATGCGATATATAGGACATAAAAGTGACTGCACCTCACAGCGCAAAGGTGATTTTCCCGCAGAGTTGCTTCAAATGCGTCGCCATTGGAAAATTCCTTCGGGACACTGCTTGTAGCACTGCTCGTTTAGAATTGGTTGCTTGAAACGCGGTGACATTCACGCCAGCCCGCCTGAAAGATGTAACTAAATTGGTGAATTTAGTTAGCGAGCTGTCAAAGAACTTCGGCGAGGGCTGCAAGCAACAAAGCAAGGGCTGACCAGTAAACTTGATTGATTGATTGTGGGGTTTAGCGCGCCGACGCAACGCAGGCGATGAGGCGCGCCGTAGTGGAGGGCTCCGGATTAATTTTGACGTGCGAAATCTCGTGCGCACGGGCGTTTTTGCTTTTCGCCTCCACCAGAAAAGCGGCCGCGGAGGCCGGGAATCGAACCGGCGTCCTCGTGCTCAGCAGCACCACGGCAGGTGCAGGATTTTATCAAAGCAAAGCTTTGCATGCCTCACTGATGGCGACCGCGTCCCGTCATCAAAGCGCACTGCAGGAAAGCCAACTTTGCCCACTGGGTTTCACAAAATGATGATGATTATAAGCGAAGGCACACCAAGCTCTTCAAGAAAACAAAAAACGGTTCCCATGATCGTAATCCACGATGGGTCCTTCGCGTTATGAAGCTGGCGTCTATCCGATTGCGCCAGTCCAATAGGGTTGGAGCAACTTCGCGTTTTACCCAGGCCATCGTTCTCCTAAGAAAGGGGCTTCGATTTTTCTGTCTTCTTATTCATGCATACAAGGCCTTCTCTGGAACTAATCTGGAGGGAAGGGTTTCACACAAGAAAGATGTTCCCAAGCCACACACAGAAAACTTTCTAACCGCTCTCTTCAATCTCCCCGTCCCAGTCGGTTCCGCTGCTGCGAAAATGAAATTGCCACGGGAGCAACGCCGACGTAAAAGCACCGCACAGGTCTGCCATGACTAGATAAATAATAAAGGGGGTAGCAACATATCTGAAGAGCACAGAAAGGCTGAGTAATCAGCGGAACGCTTCGGAAAACGTGCTCCTAACAGGACATATTCCCGAGAAAATGGGAGAACATTCAAACTTATTGGCTCGCGCATATACACCAATTTACCTGAGTGGAAATATTCAAGAGAGAAAATATACGGTGAGCTGACCATGCGAAAGATTTTTCAAGTGAGGCAGAGAGGGGGGGGGGGGATCCATCCTAGAACTGTTGTTGCGCTTTTAAGTGCTTATAAGGCGCAAGAGATGACGTTATGCCTAGCGCGCAAAGTCCAGTATAAATTGTGAAGTTTTGGCCTCCTAAATTAGTTCCATCACCGCGGGAACACGGCCTCCCAATCTGTAAATAACATTATGAAATCAACGATCTTCTGGCACTTTCGGTACAACGGAAATGTGGAAGGAACGAATTCAACGACACATTTCTTCCAGCGTGTCAGTTTAGAGCCCTTATGCGTTAAAAAGAAAGAAAGGTTTGGGGGCGAAGGCAGAGGAAAGAGAGCATAAAGAGGCCACAACCGGAAAATAAGTTATCCATCTCGAGGGGAGCTAAAAGGTTAACCTTTTCATTCCTGCTCTATGAACGGGCCAAGTTCTCTGTTTACCATTCGGCTATTACTGGAGAGCCCGACACGCCAATATCGGCGGGAAGTGTAGGACGAGTGCGGTGCCAGCGACACCTCCACCACCGCGACTGCGCTCCCTGTTCGTGGCTGTCAGCTCTGCTCTCGACACGCGACTTCGGGAGACAGCGGGAAGGCCCCAGATTGAACGACGATAGGCTCGTGTCACGCGTTATCTCGGGGAGAGTGGAATGACCGAAGAGAGAGGCCGAAAAGGGATCTCGGTCCCGTGGAATGACGGCCAAAGTTGAGCGAAAGAAGCTGTCCGGCGCATTATCGCGGCCGTACCGACTGCGTAGGAAGACGGCGCGCCCCGAGGAAACTGCGCCGCGGCCAGGGGCGGTCGTGTTGACTCTACCGCCGTGTTCTTCGGAAACAACGTCGTCTGTCTCTGTCGATCACGGCATTGGGGCACGGGGCGCGCGTTTTACTTTTTTCTCTTTATACTGCGAGAATAGTGCGGCTGCTCTGGGAACTTTCTCTCCCGCCCTTACTTACCCGTTTTTCCCTTCTGCCGCCATTTCCAGCTCCGGTTCCTTTGCAAATAGACCATTGTGTTCTTCTTCTTCGTACATCTACTTTCTGCGCGCATCAAGTACAGCGAAAGCGAGCGCGCGCGAGAGAGAGAGAGAGAAACTTTCTTCCTACGTTGTTCCTTTTGCATGTCTGTCTTTTTTGGACATCTCTTCGATAACTGGAGCGCACTGGGCTGAGACGGCCTTGTTCCTTCCTTTCAATGCCGGCGTCACCGAGGCCCAGATATTTACCGTGGCCATCTAGCAGCCCTCGTCTCCGTTCGGGCTCGCTCTTTCTCTCTCCGCTGTAATTCATTGAGGCCGATTTCCGATCGCGCGGCTGCGATGAGACGGCCCGTCCTAACGGTGGCTGCTGCGCTCCGCGAGGTGGCCGCCGCCGCCGACTCATTATGGTATATCGTTCTCCGGCAGTGCTGCTCGGACCGCTTTTTTATATACACTATCCCTCCCTCATGTGTGTTTACTTGCTCTTTTTTTGGCCGCCCACGAGGCGTTGGAGTTTTCTGGTAGTTACAGGGTCGCCACGTAGACGAACAATGAGGGCCGCCGTCCGAATCGACTTGTTCCGGCCGACTTCCGCCGTCTTTCGTTCAACGTTCGGACTGGGGAGATAATCTGGTGGGCGGACGTAAAGGCACGGATGCATGCCTGCACTTCCAGTGGTCAGTGTTCTCGGTCAGCAGCCGAGTGACAGCGGTTGTGGGTACACGATCTTCTCATGTCAAGGAAAATGATGACCGTCGTCACAGCACTGTTTTATTTGTCCCTAAACAAAGCGGCCTTCGATTCTGCGAAGGAAAGATGGATGTTGGATAAGTCACCAACTTGGATGAAATTAGCGCCGGTAGCCGAATTAGGATAGCACAGTAACAAGGGATGGAAGGAAACACGAAAGGCAGAGGGGTTAACCAGGGAACTGTCGTATTGACTACCTTCCACATGGTGATGAGGATACGGGAACGGAAAGGGAAAGAAAGGACCATGATTCATATTAAAATAGGGCAAAAGAGGAAGAAAATTCGGAAAACACAATGCGTGACACATGGTAAGTACAAAGACAGTACAAAGTAAGCACGAAAGAAAGAAAAATGGCGCAGCTTGCACTATAGTGGTGTAAGGTTGGGAAAACAGCGGAGCGGGGGGTCGTCGACCGCTGTTTTCCCAACCTTACATCACTTCCGGCTTTGCTAAGGTTTGCTAGTCTTTGCTAGGATTTTCTAAGTTTTGTTAGGTTTTGTTCTTGCTATGCTAGGCTAAGTGTTGAGGGGTGAGGCCAAGTTTAGCTGGATACGAGGCCGTTCCGGTCGGTCCCCTACACTGACAGCGGGTCCCCGGGAGGAAGAAAGCCAGGTCGACCCCCAGCTCCGCCATTTCTTCAGCCTTGGACCACTAACGTAAGCTGCGCCATTTTTGTGTGTTTTAGTAGCCCAAGAAAGACTGTCACCTTTAAAATGGCATAGTAAGAGGTTCGCATTTGCATATGCCCTTTGTGCTCACACTGGAGCAGGCACGAAATCCGGCTTCACTGTTATAATCAGCTATCTGCGGTGGTGCACCCTTTACAGGTGGTGCTGTTTTTATTTTTCTTGGTATTTTTTTTTCTACTATCGCCACCGGACCAAGCTCAAGTTTTAACAGCTTCGATGTTAAAAAAGAAAATGCACAAAACGAACGCAAAAACTTTAGGCCTGCAGCAGTATATTCCTGTTAGCACGAGAATCACGACCCAGCCATAAATATTCAACGGCCGCCAGCAAAGTTGTCCACTGACAGGAAAAAGGGGTTATCCAGGAGGTTATTTTTCGGCCAGAACTTCCTTCGGGTCCATGCAGCAGGCGTGTTCTCCGTCGTTGTGGGCTCTGCAGAGAACCAACTCTCACTAACCAAGTCTGTGACTCGATGGAAAGCAAACAAAGGCTACGACAACCAGTGCCACTACCTGCTGCGTTCCAGAAATATAAAAAAAATGTGGCTTTAGTGATTCATCACCAGTGGCATCTAACCAGAAGCAGTCACTCTTCGCTTGCCGATCGCTCATCCCTCCCGCGTACCAGTCACCCAGGAAGCTCGTTCGCTCCGTAGCTAACGTCGTGTACTAGTATCAACCAGGAGCCAACGATAGAGCCCGGAGCGGAGATTAATGCTGACGCACGGCAACCATTAGTCTTACAACTTCCAGCCTCGTATCTTCGTTCGGATCGTGTGGTGGTGCTGCGACTGCGCCCACACGTGTACGCTGACGAAGAGGCTGGCTCCGCTGGCGAGCTTTTCAAGACCGCATCGCTAATGTTCACCTGGAGGGCATAGCCAGCAGCGGCAGCATGGTGGCGGAATAAGCATACCATGCAGCGCCGCGCAGGCGAACATTAAGGCCGCGGCGAAGAGCCGCACATGCAAAGCAGGCCATGCGTCACGAGCCGTGGTTCTCGCGCGCCCAATCAAGCCAGCCGTTCTTTCCTCTTCTTCCGGAAGCGGCAAAGGCACACAAAAGAGGACGCGTGCGGTCGGAGCCGTAACTCCGGGCTGCTTCTTGTCACTGCCGTAATGATGTCCCACTTTTGCTGGTCCGCTTTGTACGACTGGCCAGACGTGCCAGCGAGCTTGTGTCATTACCGGCTCGCGGAATAAAAGAGAGACGCATCGCGGGCTGCCCCGACCGGGCGCCGCCGGCCCCCGGAAGAGAGCTGATGAGGAGGACGGCCGGGCAAGGAAGGAAGCAGCTTTGTCCGGCGCCGGCGATTCTTGGCATGATTAGTGAATCGCCAAGGCCGCGGCCGCCGGGAAAGCGAGGAAAAGCAAAAGACTTGCGCGCAGCATTTCACGGCAGGACGCACCCGATTGACGTGATTTCGAGGCTAATTGCTCCTCTGACCACTAGTTTACAGCCGTCTTAAGTTCGGCGCATGTCTGCATTGCTTTTTGCACTTCTCAGCGGGCGTGTGAGGGGCTCTGCTTGGCATGAGAAATTCGAGAAACGTCAAAGGTCAATAGGGATAATTTTTTACGTGCGATTTTGCGCTGTCCGTGAAGGCTGTACAGCGAACCAAGAAAGAGGGACGAAACTAATGCTTAGTGGCGAATACGTTAACGCCGAGCGTCAACTCTCGAAGAGTCTTGCAACAGCGAGTGACCTGTGCTCTGTTTATGCATTTGACTGACTTCAGCAGTTAAAAATGCGATCTTCGTTTGTCCGTTACTCTAGTTAATGTCATAAAGGCGTAACCTTGAGTAGAAAGAAAGTTGTGACCAAGGAACATTTTGTGTCTAGGCAGTGATTCATTTTGCTTCTGACCAACGGTGGTCTCTAAAGTTGTCTCGTTAGAATATACGCGAAACGCGCGTGTCCTTGTGGGAGGTGCGAACAATTACTTTGCAGCTAAAAACGACGGAAACTCTCTTGCCCAGTTTCATCACCCTGGGTCCGACTATGAAGCTGCATCTACTACTCACACCGTAAACAAGTGCCACTTTCCATGACACCAGACAACCTATAGCGCCCAATCCATGATAAAGTTCCACGGTGTTTCCTGTACACTCTGAACAACAACAACAAAAAAAAAACTCTTATGAACCGCTTAGCCGAGCCGCACTCAATTCACCAATTATCGGAATATACTCTGAGGAGAACCACGAGGCCGTCTTACTTGGCGTAATGCGGATATGCCTTCGCGATCCTGGACCCCGCATGGTAAGTCCATGCCCATTCAGGGGAATAGGCTATCACACACCTCGGCAGCGCATAAGGGCGCATATTCAGTCAGGGATACTGGCTTGCGACGAAGACGACGCCTGACAGGAAACGTTTGAGTCAATGATTCCTCGGAAGCAGCAGTTCACGACCAAAGAGTGGTGATAGTGACGTCGTAAAGCTCTAGTCGGACGACAGAATGGATCGCAAAAGCGTTGGAGGCAAGACCCAATCGGAATTTGAACAGGAAGCAGAAACTCGCCGCCGATCAACACAAGCACGACGTTCTCAGGATCATCAGCGCAGCAACCACGGCATTTCTGAAGCGGTTCCGGGACCATCCATTGGGATATCCGCGTTGTTTACGAGACCGATTCCAGTTCCGGGTCGATTTCGGACCGTTGCCATGTGAGTGTGGGCCTGCGTTGCATACATCGTTTCCAGAAAGAGATCTGAGCACATTTCACGTATGTGATACGCGCATACACACCACGCTTTGAGTTCGTGCAAACATACGTCGCCAGATATGTGGTGGTGGAGAGTACTGGATCGAGGGGCAGGTAGTAAACGTGCCGCTGACATGATGTCGTTTCCGCAACGTCCTAACATCATCGCAATACCGTAGCATCGACACGTTGCAATATCACTATGCCAACGCATGCAGCATCAGCCCAGCTGCGCTGTGTTTTCGCGTAAATCGGTTCGAATAACCGTCTGCCAATCTTCTAGAGTACATTTTTGGTCCGGGCTGGACTTAAAAACAACGTAGGTAACCAACTAAAACTGGAAATCGCAGAGGGCACTTAAGATACCCTCAAACAATGTAAGGGGTTTGCCCATTCGGCATGCTTTATTTCAAAAGATTCCATCCTCGTCTCCAAAATGAAGAAGAAGCCTGGCGAAGCCTACATAGCCCGGATGTCTCTGCCAGCCCGCCCCCGCGTACGCAGTGGAATTGTGAACCTTTCGGAAATTTTAACACAGTATCCTGGTGGAAAAGCATTCAATTGAATCTATGAACTTTTTCGTGCTGGCTGTGTGCCCCAAAATGAAGCGGTGTGGCATCTTGCGTCTGCTTGCCTATCTCAAAACACCCCGGCCAGGCCGTAAAAAGAACTCACCTAACCAAACAAAACTGAGCGTCGCATGCGGGAATTGTTATTTATTCAGCCTTATTTCCCTAGTTAAGTTGCGAAATGCAGGCAGTTTGGAAAATCCTAACCCGATGGCCTGTTTCAGCTCAACAAGATGAACCTGCGTGCAGTGCAAACTCAACAACGTTCCTTTTTAGGCAACGGCTCTTTCAAGTCTTCCAAGAAAGAGCTCTGCTGCCCTTGTACATTGGTGGTGCCACTCATGTTGCACAACCACTTAGTTTGCCTAGCAACCTCTGCATAACACATCGGGAAAAGTAGATCGGGAAGTGGCGGGACCGAGAGGCCGGCCAGAGAAACCCCTGGCTCCCGCACTAACCCCGCGAGCGCGTTGTGGGGATCGGTGGGGCGGAGAGAAGTACAAAGGACCGCTGAGAATGAGAGAACGCGCGTGTTTCTCGGATAGAACGCGATAAGCAAGAAAGCTTCGGAGGGGACGGCCCGGGCGCAAAGGGAGGCAAAACACGGCTCCGGGGGCCAAGATTGCCGGCAAACGTCAAGATTACATGAGGACGCCGACGACGCGCCCTGGTGGAGGAAAGGAGGCGTGCACCAGACTGAGAGAGGTATAGAACAGAGACGATGAGCGGATGCGGGCGGAAATAAAAGTGCCGCGAACACCGGCGGGAGCGCGGGCCTGCTGGTGCAAGAGCACCAAAAATGCTGGGCTGCTCCGAGCACTGGTACACCGGCTCCGGAATGAAGGAGCCAGGCGAGCAGCAGCAGCAGCAGCGTGGAGCGCCTGCACCCTGAGCCTCTCCCAACACATATCGCATTTTGCTTTTCCCGCGGGGCTCTTGTCTCTCTCATCGCCGCCAGTGGGTTGCTCTACCCGGACAAACTTCTTCTATTCTTCGCGTGGCCAAAGACTCGTGCAGGCGCAGTGGTCGAGGCGGAAAACGAAGGACAACAAGGGCCGCTGGTCGTCTGCGAGGCTGCTGCGGGTGACGCGGCCACCGTCAGACGCCGCTGACATCTCTTCGCCAGGCGCGCTCTGGCAGCGGGAAGAATTAAGGAGTGCGGACAGCGGCGCCGCTTGCGCTGCTGCATACCAACTGCGATGGCGGAGACGAGACGTGTGCCGCGCGCCTTTCCCGGTGCAAGCAGACACGAACACAAGGTCTTCGAGCCCAGTTTCGTTCCCTTCCTCCTCCCGTCTTTATATCGATCGAGGGCTCTTCTCGCGTATAAAGAACAAACCCAAAAACACACTGGCCACTCATAGCCCCTTCTAACCACGATGAGCAAAGGAGCTCTGGCAGTCCTTCCTGTCATTGCGATCGGTCTCATCACACGGTGCTGGAAGCATTCCCACACAGGCGGCGGGAAGGAGAACGGCGTTGCAGCCAGCCCACGAGCGTTCTGTTCGCAGTATGCTCCGAGTGTAACTTAAAAAGCCTTTCTTGTTTTGCATGCAATCATTAGCGGCCGAAAATTGCATCACACTCGTAGATTTTTTTTAAATATTATTTCATCGAACAGGCAGTGTGCGACAGTGGTGACTCTCCAAGAGGTACCTCCGTGCACGGAGGCGAGCGGACAGCGCAGCTTGCTGTGACTGAAAGATGTAAAAGGGTGGGTTACATACAGCATTAACTGCATATCGAGCGTTGGGGACGATTAGGACGCAAGTGTGTTCTGCCGATGGGCGGGTACTGCCGAGGCTGCATAGCAAACGTGTTGAGGACCAGACAAGAAATGCTTCTAGGATTGAAACTTACAGCGGCAGAATTCCGAAAAGTTGGCAGCATATTTTAGGGCCCTTGGTGTACGGGAAATAGCCAAAGTTCAAAACCACACCCATGGCCCATCTGTGGTACGATTTTCGGGATGAGCAGGAGCCACAGGGCGTGGTGATAAGGAAATTTCTGAATTTCTCCCCGCAAAGCTGCCTCGCGCACTATTTACTAAGCGCTGTGGTGCAAGTAGGCTGTTAAAGTCTCATCTATTATTATTATTATTATTATTATTATTATTATTATTATTATTATTATATGTAGTGTATACGCTATCTACGTTTTGTAGTGATTTGTACGGTATACTTTGTAATATACATTCTAAAAGTTATTTTTTTCTACTCTTTTATTTTATACGCTGTCAAAGTGTTCTTTCCTTTCAATTTTTGTTTTCCTTTTTTTTACCTGTATCCATCTGTGTACCAGCACCAAGGCCTCACGGCTGTTCCTGGGCACAATAAATATACATGATTGATTGATTATTATTATTATTATTATTATTATTATTATTATTATTATTATTATTATTATTATTATTATTATTATTATTATTATTATTATTATTAACCCTTGGAGCCCTAAGTAAGGCCAAAAATGTCTTTTTTGTGCAAGCGTGGGGTTCGCGCTTCCGACTCGCACGAGCGGTGGGCTCTTTGTGCCTAAAGGGATTCGCCCTGCTCCAGTTCATTGCTGCGGAACGTCCGCAGTGTACTCTGATTTTGAAATTTCTTAAACGCATCGTATGAAGTATTACAGCGAAGCTGTTAGCCTCTCGTAGGTCGGGATTTTTCGTATCCGTCTGTCTACAGACAGCCACCTCCTCTACACTCACCGAGGCTCGCGTTATGCAACGGCACGCGCTGTGGATGGCGCAGGAAATGCAGAGAACAAGGAGGAGCTTCCAAAAAGCCACGCGGAGGCGGCGAGCCAGGCGAGAGAGCGATGAATTTTGGGAAGAGAAGAACGCAGTTAAAAGGCGCAAGTACCACGCTTCTAAACTGGAAAACTTTACAGGAGCTGATGCTAAATTACAGCGCCAATTCTTAGACCATGGAATTGGATTTAGCTGCAGTGTGTGTGAATGTGTGTAGTACGAGTGGGATGTATCGCAAAGTAGGAGCGTAAAAGACGGGCAAAGAGAGCAGTTGCAAATGAGGTGTTCAAGCGGTCCTTCCCGGGCGAGGGCGCTGCAAAATTCATGGTATCTAGCGTGTGCAAAGATGTTCTGTTACGAGGGAACATAAAGTTGTCGCCGAAACCACAAGTGTGTACCATGGTGACCACATAGCAACTGTCACTGCCATTATCGCGAAATAAAGCAATGTTGTGGCGTACGTTTTTGCTCCGTTTGGCCAACCCTGAGTACTGCATCTAAGAGCTTCTCTGTCCGTCCACTTTCGAAGGGCGCAATAGCTTCCCAGTTCTTTGCATAGTTACTGAAACCAGCTTCCATGTCCGAGTCGACTCATCGCTCACAACTTGAGCCGTGCGTATCTTGCGCATATTTTGAACTCCTCCACCTTTCGCCCACCGGCGCAATGTGGTTATAACGGCACACGAAAAGAGAAGGGACGACAGCGAAAAGCTGTCAGGACAACGAGCGCAGTTTCTTTGCTTTCTTCCCTTCAGTCAGGACAGAGCGCTTCGTTTTCCACCCTTCTCTCTCCGTGCGTAGTTCTAGCACGCAGCATAAACCCCAACTAACCCTACAATGCGCGTTAGCAAGCAACAAGTTTTTCGGATTGTTCTGCATGTGCACGCCAGTAAGCATAAGATTGATTGATTGATTGATTGATTGATTGATTGATTGATTGATTGATTGATTGATTGATTGATTGATTGATTGATTGATTGATTGATTGGTTGATTGATTGATTGGTTGATTGATTGATTGATTGATTGATTGATTGATATAGTGACAACTAAACTTGGAATTCTTTTATCTCTACTTTTGCGCAGAATAATACAGATATCAGAGACATGGGGAAACAGCCTTAAGCTAGACCAGGCCACTTTGAGTTGGAATCGGCGCATCTGTCGTTCAAGCACCCCCTGTTTCTGCAACTCCACCTTCGCTGTGCCTTTTGCATTTTCTCCTGTTGTTATCTCCCTGTGGTACGTTTTCCACCTATTTTAGTACCGCCTCCTGAATTGTATTGGCTCCTCTACCTGACTGGATCCACAAAAATACCTCCGAGCGCGTTCGAGGCGCTTCTAGAGAAGCCTGTTGTCCGAGGCGTATGTATTATGCGCCTGGTTCATTGTTAAACGCCTTAGATTTTCAAAAATTGTTTTCTTGGACGCCATGATCAGAATAAATATCAGCTAGCGGCCGGGTGGTGCTACGCGCCAGAACACCGCTCGACCAAGGCCGGTGATATGAAATCTCTGTTTTATCGGCGCTAAACGCGGGCGCGTTTCGTAATGCTTGACGCTTTGCAGGCGGCACCCGCCTCCGCCGCCGCACGCGTAGTAAATAAACAGTGGTGGATCTCTGCGTGTACGCACGAGGTCCCCCGTTCGAGGCACGCCTCGATCTCGCCCCCGCGCTTTGCTCGCCAACGGCACTGACAGCCCCGCTCCCTGTTTCCCAACGGGGAGCCACCCCGCAGGGCAGGTGGTTGCGCAGCGGCTCTCCGACCGTCGCCGGGACGAGGAAGGTAAGAAGTCCCGCGCTCCTGCGGCAGTTTGCAGCCGTGGGTGCGAAGAGCCATCAAATCCATAACATTTTCGAGCCGGCTATAACTTCGTAAGCGCTAAAAGACAGCGAAAAAGGCGCAAAGAAAGAGCAAACAGAAGGGGCTAAGGAGGCTATATAGCTGCCAACTTGGGCGAGCTATTGGGCCCATTTCCCCGGGATTGACCACCCGTGGGCAGTATTTCCTCTCCGGCCGCAGCGTCTCCCGACGCTCGCGGGACGCAGCGCCCCGGAGAGGAGGAGCGACGCTAGGTAGGCGCGCCACAAACAAAAAACAGGCGCGTTAGTCGTAAAAGAGTAATTTACGGGTATATCTTCCGTTATACGAGCACGCCGGCCACCGTGCCGGGGGGAGGCGGCAAAGCGCAAACAAAATGGACGTGCCCGGCTTTCTTGCTCCCCACGAAGGATTTACGCGAGCCCAACGGGCGCCGCCCACGGCGATGACGAGAGGAGCCGAGCAGCGAATGCCCCTCTGCCGCCAGTACACTTGGCCGTACAACTCTTTTCTCTCTTTCGCTGGCGCCGTAACTGAGGCCACCGGGGACGAGTAACAATCGCAGTCCAGACCGGTCGAAAAGTTGACGCTGAGCACGTGTTATCATCTCGGCCTGCTCCACTTACTACTTTTGTTTCGCCCCTCGCAGTGAGTCGCGAGAGGCAACGTTCACTTATAACCCTCATTTTCGGGGAATAAATCAAAAGAGCGTGGACGGCAAGAACAACGACCCTGAGAGGCCCTAAGCGGCGTCAGTATGTACGATGAGCCGCTGGCGCATTCACCGCGCATGCGACGATGATGAATGCACTGTGCGGAGACAAATCTTTCACCCTTCTCCTCGTTCATTCTATTTCTCAGGCCTGTGCGGGTTTTGCTAAGGGGTTTTTTTTCTTCTTCCCCTCAGGGCGTGCAGCAACTAGGGAGGGCCGCGTCAATGCGTACCTAACGAAGGATACTCTCGTGGAAGACGGATGCCGCCACGGGCCATCTCTCCGCCGCAGGATTTCGCAACAACCATCGTCTTTTGGATTGCGAGCTTTCGAAGCCCCGAGATTCGCTGTTGCGGCTTGCTCTTCTTTTCGCAATGGCACCAGCGTGACGAAAACAGACTAAGGCCTTTGCGACTGCTGCCGTCTTGGGGAGAGCTGGCGTCTCGGATCTAATAGGCCGTGGCGCCGCTTTTTGTTTGCTCACACGTTGATCTTCCATGTGGCGACAAAAAAGTAGAGCTGGAACTCTGTTTTCTTGAATGCGAAATACGACTGGAATTCTGCACGATGCGGTACATGTTCTCGATTAAATTTAGAACCCAGACTACAAGGTGTTTTTTTTTTTTTTGCAATGAAAGCTCGATAAAAAACTCCCACCTCCCCTCGCGGGAACCTCTGTGTAGATGCGACGCATAGGCGGAGCGGCGAAGGGAACGCGTTTTATAGCGCACATAACGTTGAGGGGACTGCGTAAGCTGGTCCCAGTCGATGACGACGTTGGCGTACTTGTAAAGCGGCGTGGACTCTATGTGTTTGAGCCAAGCGTGGATGTTGCTTCGCCGGAGAACGGCACGCCGGTTATATGCGCAGCGCGCCCGAAGGAGAGGAAACCTCGGAAGAGAGAGTACTGCACATGCGCCGGCCCCAGCGCGTCTGCCGCGGCTATGACGCAACGTGCCGCGGCTATGACGCAACACAATCCAACACAATCCACTTTAATCCAATCCAAATCCAATCCAACCGAATCCAAGCCAAGCCAATCCAATTCAATCCAATCCAATCAAATCCAATCAAATCAAATCCAATCCAATCCAATCCAATGCCCCTCGCGAGAGAGTGTTCGCTATCGGAGAGGAGAGGGGGTGAGCGGCGGAGAGCGGCGGAGAGCGCAGCTCGCGCGGCGAGGAGAATGGCAGAGGGGTGGACAACGCCGACAACAACGACGACGACGCCGGAGGGACAAGGCGAGTGAATCAGATGCTCTGCATCTAAAACCACGAGTATTCTAAGTTCAGCCCGATGAACTACCTCCTGAGACCTTCAGTGTGTCACATCGCCTTACAGCAGGCACGGCCACCACCACCAACCCTCTCTGAAACCATTCCTCCTAACCTTCTACCTACCTTATAGGGCCAGTTATATTTTCCGAGTCCGCCGCATTGTGCCATTGTTCTTCATCATGCCCTGGCGGCCTTCATAAAGCAGGACCACCTGGGTGCATTCTTAGGAACCACAACCACACCCCCCCCCCCCCCACACACACACACACACCCTGCCTCCAGACTGAAGATTTCGGCCCGGAGTCCAATTGTACACCAATTTCTTGAATAAACGTTTTATCAATCAAACAATCGACTGCACCTTCGAGGGATTCAACGCGCACTTCAGACGCGATTTCACGCTGACGTTCTAGTTCTTACTCGAGGTACAAATTGACGTAATTGCTGTGGCAGGCCTTGTCACAAACCCCTCTCTCCCCCTCTCCCCCCTCCCCCTGTATCTATCTATCTATCTATCTATCTATCTATCTATCTATCTATCTATCTATCTATCTATCTATCTATCTATCTATCTATCTATCTATCTCCATCTCTCTCTCTCTCTCTCTCTCTCTCTCTCTGTCTGTCTGTCTCTCTCTCCATTCCTCCCTCTCTCTCGCTAGCGCTCACTCTCGCTCTCTATATATCTCTCCTCTCTCGCTCGCTCGCTCCAACTGCTAGCAATTCTGTGCGGCCTTGCCGGGGGGACTTGCCTTCTATGCTTACATGCCCGGACGCCACTTATTGAGTGCACCACAATTAAAGTGGCAGCGGAAGAACCTAAAAGAAAAGAAAGCACACAGACACCTATAGTGACTGGACCTGGACGAAGCAACGGTACAACAAGTCGCATGACCCAAATATGAATAGAGGAGGAAAAAAAGCAAAATCGACGGCGGAAAAAAAGGTGGGCGTAGAAGCAAAGAAGCCCTAGGTGGCCAATGTGATTGATGAGAAAAACGGCGGATAATAAAGACGTGCCTCCAGGGGAAAAAAAGCGCTGCTACAACGGGGTTGGCGTCCTGGCCAGAGAACTACGGAGCGACGCTTCCTCGCAGATATATACTGCCGTTACACCGTGATCCATCCTCACGGACAGCGGGCTGGGATGTGGAACTGCGATGCTCAAAAAGGTCACAGCGGTTCGCAAGTAGAGAAACAGAATAGGAAAACACAGCATTTCATATATACGGGTTCGGGTCCCAGCCGAGGAGCATGTTTTTCTCCAATTTCTTTCTTTCCCTTCAAATATTAAACGTACTCCAGCACGGAAAATTAATGAATACCTTTTCCTTTGCTGTCTTTACTGCTCGCCTTTATTTCTGCATATATATATATATATATATATATATATATATATATATATATATATATATATATATATATATATATGTATATATATATATATGTATATATATATATATATATGTATATATATATATATATATATATATATATATATATATATATATATATATATATATATATATATATATATATATATATATATATATATATATATATATATATTGTTACGGTGTCAATGTCAATGCCATCTACTGTGCACAACATTCAACAAGTTATGTAGCGTTACAATATATATATATATATATAAATATATATATATATATGTGTGTGTGTCTGTGTGTGTGTTTAATTTTCGCTCTTGGGGTGCGCAGAACAGCAACAACCGATCGACTACCTTATAAACATTTGACATTATTCTCTTTCCCGTAAAAGTACATTGGAAATTTTGAAGCTAGGAAGGGGGCACCTGCCCCTTAACACGTAGCTTTAGATCATGTCGGCCACTGCCGATAGTGACGTGCTTTCACCCCCCTAATCCGCTTGCGTACGGCACAAGACTCATATAGCTGTAACTTAAGTACCAACTTAACCGATATAAACTAAAGCTTCATTTATCTTAATGTGAACAGAGGAAGATAAATTAATTCTGCGCAAGATGGGGGCCTTCCTTTTTCCAAAGCACCCGTGAGTATTGATTCTCATTGAGTGCCCTCTGAACGCTCCTTGTTGCTGGCTCCTTTGAAGCGATTGAGACCGTGCGTTTTCCCTCAAATAAGGCCTCGTTGCAGAGCATCAGGCGGAGTTAATGGAAGTTCACCATCTTTGTAGCTTCGTTTAGCCGTGCTGATTTGAATAAGACGAGTCAAAAGAAGAACAAAATGAGCGGAGGGAGGGCTTCCTGACGGATTTGCTGCCAAGAATAAAGTCCTGCCTTTTGTTTTTCTTCGCGAACAGATGGATTTTCCTCCTCTTCAAACAATTTACCCACGACAACATCAAGAAAACCCTTTTCGCGCTCACTGTGAGTTCTTTTCTCGCAGCTTGTATTTTACCCCCCGGACACCTTTTTCCCTCGCCTCTTCATTTGTCCCGCTCTTTATCTACCCATCTCGTTCTTTCCTCCTTTTTTCTCCGAGCGTTCCTTATGTTCCGGTGCTTTCTTGCGCCGTGGCCCCGGCGGCGGCCGCGAAGATTTATAATTAACCGAACTTGGCGAGTCGATTAAGCTCGTGAACGTAATCGGCCCGTCAAGTTCGCTCGATTCTCGGCATCACCGCAAGTGTCCCGTCGCTTTCGTTTCCGCTCCCCCATCGCCTTTCCTCAGCCGCCGACTGCAGCTTCGCGAAAGGCCTCACGCTTTTACGGGTCACGGCAGCGTTAATATTGGACTGCAAGCACCTGACCTCCTCCCTCGTTTGTGAGGTATACGCCACGCTTAAATTCTGGTTACGAAGGGCTCTTGGTGGCGCTGCTTAGCTACTAAAGCGCAGTGCAGGAAGAAGAGGCGCGTTGTTATTTAGTAAAGGCCTGCGCGTAAACGCTAATTGCAATGGGGTACAGTTTTAAGGGGCCCAAGAAAATATTTACTGCGTAGGCATCACTCAAGTGGTTCACTTGGAGAGATCCGCGTAGCAAAAAAAAAAAAAAAAACAGTGGATGTTTACTACTTTTTAAAGATGTGAACGCGACATCCTGCTTGAAACTTCTATAGATCTGCTCTAGAACTTTCTGCCGAACTTGACGGCCGCGCCTGTCACCACTTGACCATACACCTGGACAGAACCCTCCGAAGCTCGTTGCGTTCGCTCGCCATCGCCAGGAGCCACGTGTTCACCCCCGTCGGGTCGGTACATTTCCCTCCCGAGGACCCTCGTATTGCACGTGCCGGCGCTGCCTCGCTCCTCCTCAGAGCCCACCTGCTGTTTTCCTTTCCGGGCGTGCGAAACACGGCTCGCGGCTCGCCTTCCGATTTTCTGTGCGATTCTGTGTACCTCACAACAATTTTGTGTACCTCACGCGTTCCAAGAAAGATTGAGATCTAAGGCTTTCGCCTTAAATACATGTCCCGATTGGCTGCGAACGCGCGTATGTGTCGGCCTAGCGCCACTTTTGGCTGCAACGCGTTGTGTTAGCGCAACTGCGCAAGAATTATGCGACGGACGAATGTAGGGCAAAGGCGGGAGGTTCTCAGCCCGCAAGCGCATCGACTGGCTCACGCAATAGACTCGCGGTGTTTGTAGCATAATTAGCAAGATGACGCGATCGTCGGGAAGGGCGTGTTCAAATGTATATCTTACTGGCGCATCCATATCGGTGAAGATGCATTGTTCTACCTTGGCGCCGCCATCTGAATTTGCCGCGACACATAGCGTTTGGCCGAGACTGGTGGCCATACACAATTATACGCGCTCGACTCGCGTTGGTGTCGGTTGTCCATGCTCGCACGTCTCTTCATAAAGTCTATGAGATTGCCATGTATTTGACCTGCCTCCCATGTCGTGAACGCATGCTTACGGGTGATGACTGCTTAGCACGCTGGACAAACGCATATATATATATATATATATATATATACATATATATATATATATATATATATATATATATATATATATATATATATATATATATATATATATATATCGTGCTAACGCGTAAACGTATCACAGCCAGTTACAAAGAAAGCCACGTAATATGATAGTACAGGCACGCTTTTATGAGTAAAAAGCTCCATCGGGTACGCCGATGCGTTGGCCTTTGTGCGTCTCGGCTCACCTGTGCACAGATGATCGATGGCATTCTCCTCTGATAGGCCTCAAATTAGACGAGCTTCAATTATACGAGGGAACGCTGCTCCTGCCTTTGGCTAGAAGAATGCCGCGACCGAGTGAACGGCGCGCGAGGCACTCGTGTCGGCTATGTGGAGCCTCTGATTAACACGCGCGATGGCTGCATCCACATCTGTGTCTCACGAATGCCGAACGCGCGCGATGTTAATGAGCCATTGTTTCTTGTAAAGTTCCCCCATTCCCCTCATCCCCGGTATGGCCATCCGCTACGAGGTGAAAGCTCATGAAGAAAAGGTTAGCCAGGATGCGCTCTGTGTCCCTCCAGAGTCCTTAGTTATGCATGAAGGAGGTTCAGACACCTCGATCAACGGGGTTAAGCGCAGCTTATCGCACGTAATCATAAACTTAACTCGTACCACACAACGAGATCGACCGATCCTGTCTTAACACATTTAGATATCCTTAGGGGGCGCAAAAATCTACGGGGCACCTAAACTTTATCTTATCATGTGAGAATGAATGAGCGTCACTAGTCGATTTATGTCGCCGAGTTGCGTAGCTGAGTTCAGGGTCGTTGAATTACGTGCTGCCGAGCTTAGTGTTGGTGGGTGTATGAACACTCGAGGACACCGTTTTTCTTTGTGAGCAGGCTTTGCTGCAGCACACAATGTGGAAAAACTAGCTTTACTGAAACACAAGTTCACAGCGAGCTCCTCCAGGGTCGGCTTCACTACTCTACACAATGGATTGCTGGGAAGACATTTTTTCGGGCAATGTAAGCAGCATTGCGTAAAAATACGAAGGCCCCAGAACCTTTTTTTGAATAGCCCGCCAGATCGATTTTTTCCGGCATGTCCTGGCCACGCTGTTTGGTCACGCTGATCTGGGGATGCCGCGTTTTTCGCCAACTTAGACATCTAACGCGTGATACTCACGCATCATCATGAGTGGCCAGCATTGTCAAATGTCGGAACGCTCCATGAAACCATCTTTATGCGTTAACTTGTTTGTGTTGTCTCTATTTAGGGAATTAATAATATACGCAGGGTGAAAATGAAATATCACGCACGGTTTTAGCCCTGCGGTTTTTACTTGAAGTGAACGACGCTGCACAGGTTCTCTATTAGGTTGTTCCTGCCACAGGACAAACGTACAGAGCATAAAAACGGTACCTTTCACTACAAGGCCAAGCTACCACGTTGCCAAGAGCTCTTCGAAAGTATAAGTATCACCGGCTTCGAGCAAAAAGAGGGAGAGAGAGAAAAAACAAAGCACTGGTGAAACAAATTTGTTGAAACTCACCGACCGTGTCACACGAGAGATAATTGAAGCTGAACTGACAAAAAGGACGGGCCGCGCATGTGTGAGCTCTTCCTTTATTGCAGTTTTTAAAAAAGCTTATTTTTAATGCCTGTGCTACTGAATCCTGACTAGCAGACTTTGTTTTCTGGTTGCAGCTCTTATATATATATATATATATATATATATATATATATATATATATATATATATATATATATATATATATATATATATATATATATATATATATATATATATATATATATATATATATATATATATATATATATATATATATATATATATATATATATATATATGTGTGTGTGTGTGTGTGTGTGTTTGTAGAGTCTTCCGAATAAACTGCTGGCTTACCCCTCATTTGTGCCAAGCCTTACCTCTGTCCAGTCCTCAGCTGCGCTCTTTTTTTCCTGCTACTAATGCCCAAAACACCCAAATAGCCCCTTTATTGCGATCTGTAATAACTCCCGAATGGTAATTGTCAGATATTGCGCAAGCGCCCTTTCCAAGGACTCATCCCTGCCCAAACACCGCTACGTATATTTGCCTTGGAGGCCGTTGGCCCTTTTATTGAAGAGCAATTTATTAAATAAAGGTATATTTAATAAAAGGCCCCAAGGCCTTTTAATAAAAACCTCATACGGACCATGTATACCTATGGGGCACATATCACTCGTTACGGGCGGGTGGACGGAGGAACAGATTTTCTTATTTGCCTGGTAATGTGCACGCATTAATACATTTGCTTTCAACGTCGACGTGAGTGCGCTTGCGCAGTCCATGTGTAACACAATTTAATGAATGTTTGTGAGTTGCTTGAGTCAAGTCTCGCAATTCACAAATAAGTTGTTTGGAGCAACTAAAGAGAGACTGAGAGTGAGGGAGCTGGGGAGGCAGGCAGGGAGGGAAGGGGGGAAGGTCTCTACTGACTTAGGGTACGCGGTGGTGTTGCTCACCCGACACTGAATACTCTTCACCTTGCTCTAATAAAATAGCACCTCAAAAAACAGTCCTTGAGCCTACTTTTGGTATTGTCCTTGTACGTGGCACTCGGAAAGGAAAACGTGCACTTTCTTGTTACTAGATACATGCTTTTTATTTATTTATGTATTTATTTACGCATTTATTTTGCGAAGCGCTGCTTTTGAATTACGCAAGTTCGTATAGGCCGCATCATGACCACGAAAGGCAGCGTTCACATAGCCGTGGTCGCGAAAAAGCGGCGCCGGGAGCCCCCAAAATTCAACATTGTTGCTCTGGCGAACCAACAAAAGTGGCTACGTGTGTGCCGCGTCAACCTAAGCGTCCATGATTCCGGCAGTCCGCAGCGAACGCCCCTAACGAAGACACACGAGGCAGACGCGCCTAGCGCGCACGTTTCCTTGCCCTTTAACCGCACCGAGCGTTCCGCGTGCGTGGCGCCGCTGCGGCTTTCGCGAATAAAAACGCGTGTAGCACTTTCGGCGACCGCCGTCACTAGCGTCGCGAACATCCGGCGGGCGGGCCCCAAAGGGGAAACAGCTTCGTTCGGTTAATCAAAATTTACTGTAGCCGGGATGTGCGTTGGCGCGGCTTAGTTTGCGCTTTCAACGGCAACAAAACATTTTTTTTAGAATTTCCCACTTGGCCGAGAACGAGGAAGGAACGGTGTTTCAAACGTCGCCTGCACCTGCAACGAAATGACCGCTTCAGCTAGCGGCAGGCCCTGTCTACCTCTAACCACATCGTAGCTCCGAAATAATCGCCGCGCGGGAGTCAGCGCTGGGCGACCGGAGCTGCAACCGCCAGCACCGCGCAAATTCCCGAAACGACCGCACCGCGTGCAAGAGTGAAAAGGCCGCCGCCATGCGCGAAGCTGTGCAGCGCGCGCGGCGGGGCCCCACGAGACGCGGCGGCGGAAGCGGCCCAGCTCGTTAAACTCTCGCAATTAGCAAATAAATTCCACTTTCTCGGGGCGGCTGGCAACTGAGTTATCCGGCCGCGCGTCGACGGCCACGGAGGCATCCGGCCGCGCTGGCTGGCAGTAAGAAAAGCCTCGCGCCATGCCGTCCGCATGCATCACCGCGGGCGAAGAAAAACGCCCTCGCTGAGTGAGCGCAGTATTACGTCCCCGAAGCCAGAGTCGAATGTGCGGCCCCGCAAGCGTACCTCTTCCCTCGCTCATCCCATGCTGCAGCGCCGCCCGTTAAAGGGAAGTGCGAGCGCCGCGCCAGGAGGGGCAGTCGTGCCAGCGCGAAGCCTAACTGCTCCCGGAAGTGTCATAAGCTTTGCGCCAAGGACTGCAGGAAATTAGTGACGTATTATAGCAGCGAACGGCCGCACCGTCCTACCCCGGCTTCGTAGCTGGGAGTGTCATGACCGGACGGGGTTGGAAAGAAAGTGACCGCAGCGCCATTTGAGCTTCCCACTTCGTGGAGGGCGTAAAAATCGAGCAGGCAATGATAAAAGTCTCCGGAATAAAGCCCTCCCCCCCCCCCCCCCTAACGAAAAAAAATGAAAAACATGACAGAAAGGTTGCTGCATCGAAAATGTGCCCAATCAATCTTGCGCGGAACTTTTAACGATCAGAAACTGCTACTTTGTTTACGAGGGAAGCAAAGCAGAAGTTTAAGCGCAAGTAAAAAAAAAAATCAACCCATTAAAAAAGAATTGGTTCTGCTGAACAGCGCACCCACTGTTCGCTCAAGATATGTGAAGGGGTTATATATGCGCTTCGAAACGTGCCAACCCTTTGGCGCCTGCCAGGGGTCGCGGGGTTGGCAATGAACTCTGGAAATGAGAGCTGCAATTTTCAGTCGTCTTACGAAGTGTCCGAGAAGTGAGACTGAAATGCTGGGTGCAGTGAGTACAGCCTGGGATGTCCAGATTGTAAGTTTTTCATCTCTACCCTCCTTTTCTTAATGAATATTTCCGAAATTTCTGGAATATAGGCTTCGTCGAAACACAACACCTCTTTTTTTTGTTTATTGCTGTACAGGAGAGAAAAAGCCGTATTTACTGGGAATCATTGCGACAAATGCATGGCATTTGTTTGATGTCTCATTTCTGTGGTCACGTAAAGATACCCGGTCGGCCGCCGTGTCCGGCGAGGTGCTCGAGTCATCCATACTTTCCTCGATATGCAGCAGCATGGTATGCGGAAGGTATACAGTTGGGAATCAGTGTAAACAAATAAAGAGCGGCTATACCTCATCCTAATTATATGATATAATTTCTAACTTTACTTGAGAGGTTTTTAATGTGATTGAAGAAGAGCTGGAAGAAAGTCTTGCTTGGCTGAACTTCACTCTTCCACGTACTGTCGGGATTCCGTTCCCCTTGCATCGGCCGCTGTCGGCGTAAGTACATTCTCAACTCTGATGCTAAAAACAACAACCGCAGGATAAAAGAGGTAAAACAGCGTTGCGGAAGGGATACCGGCTTTTTTTCGTAGCCGGGCAGAGGCGGGCAAACTTCAAGCGGTTACAGACGACAAACGGACCGACCGCCGGAACAGCATAAAACCTCTGTGGGTTCACTCGAAATGGTGTACGCATTTAAAGAAGGGCGTATGTCCGCGTGCGCGAGAGTCTCGCGAGCTTAATGAGCGTGCTTGAGCGGCACAAAACGCGCCAATGTCGTGCGGGACCCGCGAGGCGGGTTCAGACGAACGAAATCTGCATGTGGAGGCGATGCGAACCGGTTCTCAATACGCACGCCCGCGCTGCGAAACACAAAAGCGACATTAATCAGCCCACTCGATAGGCGCTGCGCGATATGCTCGAGCCCGCCCTTCACTTACACAGCGAGGGCAAAGAATCCGTGTTCTTACTTAGTATGTAACTTCGTTGGAAAGCCATTGACATTTGTTAGGGGAAATGTTTTCAAGCGGCATTCGTTTCGCGGCCGCATTTCTTTCACTGACTCCGTCGCTATGATCCCATATCGGCGTCCAAAGAAAGACAAGAAATGTCCAGCATTATCCGCCGACTAACATTCTGGAACTGCTGGCCATTTTTCGTCGCCCATTACCTCCAATACTGACTCTCTGTTCACAGCGTATATGCGTCAGAAAAACTGCTTCCGCGGGTGCCGAGTATGCTTCTGAACAATACGTTCCGTTGGGTGCAGTGCAGTTTAAGCCGTGGACACTTTCGAAGGTTCGAAAAAGTCAAGATGTACTCTCGACACCATGATAACAAATAGTTTAGACGCCAGGAAATTTTACTATGCCGAGGAAAGGCATTTTAGGTTTGGCCTGTAATTTTCTGGTAATATAAGAAAGGGGACAGGAAGCAGGAATACATAAAGCTATGCTGTCTCGGGAATTTCTCACACTTTAAGCTCTGAAATTTGGTATAGCATAGAACGAAATGCAACGTAACTGCTTTTAATACGCCCCACTGTACGGCGTAATGTCGAAGGATTTATAGCTCCTCTCCTATTCAAAGCTATTCTATCCAAAGCTCTGACCACTGACAAGGGCAATCTCACTTCCGGACCCAACACAGAGACAAATTATAGTTTCGTAAGCTAGGGTAGAATTTCGCGCGCTTTTACGGTGGGCCGTTCTGTCCATCTGGGTACAAAATCACCAAATAAAATAACAACATTGAGAACATGTGATGCAATATGTTTTGTTGCCAATTTATATCGCATGCCACACCCAGAAACATGCATTAATAATATTATCTAAACATGCAACAAGTTGTTTAATCTTTCAGAAAACGTCATGTACGTGCCATGTAACGATTGATACGTTTCGCGCCCAATGTGGTGGCTCGAGCTACAGGCGATGCGCGCTCTCATTTTTATTGCGTTCAAACTATGAATTTATAGAAAGTTCTTGCGTTCAAACTATGAATTCATAGAAAACTCTCTCGATCTCTCACTACGTTTGGAACAAAGGAGTGCTACGTGTTCGACGTTGCACGTGGATGCGCACAGAGATTTTCCACTTTTCAGTCAGCCAAACCTCTCTTAACATGCCACATTTCCTCCAGAATTCGATGCAAGCCTTTAACAAAACCGAGAAGCCGGAACCGCGCCTGATTTACCGTTTCTACGCACGTTACTTGTCACATTCCTGACACGCGCAATGATCCACGCGCAATGTCATTCGCGCATAAATGGGCCAACTATTCAGCAGACGCGCACCTCCCTTCATGTATCTCCTCGTAATCTCGCAGCTGAACCCCTGACCGCATTTTAGCTGTCCGGAAACTCCTAGCCAGATCTCGAAGAAGAAAAAAATACAAGGAGGGGCGAAGCGAGCTGCACCGTGCTGATCTCGTGTTCAAACAGTCATGCGTTGCTGGGCCGGCGCTTTTCCGCATGACGGTCGCCTCACGACAGCGAGTTGCACAGACGAAGGGCAAAAGAGAAACGCCGTCTTTCTGTTCCATCGAACTGCGCCAAAACTTTTGTGTCTCCGCAAGCACGGCCGACGCACGGACTGAGTGAGAGGGAGATTGAAATTTAAGGGGGGGGGACACGGGCTGCTCGACTGCCGACGCCGCTGCATGCATAGATACACAGGTAGCGTAATTTATATACGGCCGGCTGCGGGACTGCGAGTTGCCCGTGGTACGCACGCTGGAATGTCCGTTATATTGACCTCGATACGCCTTTCGTACCTCCTCTCCCGCGCGGGTGGGATGAAGTCATGGCTGGCTCTGTAGGAGGACCGAGGAGAAGGCAGCAGTGGCGCTTGTCTCGCCGCGAGGCGAAAGCGCCTCCGCGTGGCCCGCATTCCCTTCCCCTCCTTCTCCTCGTGCTGTTCTCCTTGCCTTTGTTCTGTGACCTTACACAACTCCTTTGTTGGACGGAATGCGAACTGCCCATCCGTCAGACTGCCTAGGGGCACTTTCTCGACGCCGTTCGCAGCGCCACGTGCTCGCGGCTGATTGATTACGCGGCGAGAATAAAAACCACGCCGCGTCTGTCCGTGCACTTCGTCCTCCTCTTCCGGAGCGGCCATCGTTTACGTGCCGCAATCTTGGATCCCGCGGGTGCGCGCACCAAGGGCCGCTCGTGTGGAGCGCCAGAGTGCCGGGCCCGCTTCGAGTACTCGCCGCCCGAGGCACTGGAAGACGTGCCGTCGCGGCGAACATCGCGCAAGCCGCTTTCTTTGTCCGCCACGAGTGCTTATCGCGCTCAGCAAGCGCCTTTCGGGAAAGTTGGGACGTGGGGAACTTCCGCCTTCAGTTCCGACTGTATCAAGCGACCCCTCTAATCTGCTTTAAAAGTTTCGAGGGAAATGAGTTGGCTCTTTAACGCAGGACGCGTTAAATGTGCGAGGACATCGCTGCGCGAAACGTCAGTGATACGGAATAACTGTTGCAAAAAAAAAAAAAAAGCTACGAAAAAAAAAAAAAAGCTGAAGCTATAGCGAGTTGAGTCGAGCCTGCGACAACTCTATGCAAAGCTAGTCGGTGTGTTCAGCCGAGTAACTATACGAGGCGTTCCCGTTTTGTATTATTGCGGGCTTACACAAATACAGATATCACGAAACTCGATTATATAATTAGCTAAATTCGACTAGCGGGAAATTTAAAACTTTTTATTCCCCAAAAAGTTCACAATTTCGTTTTTTTTTCTTTTTTTTTCAGAATGCTTAGGGATTTTCTATTTCTTCTAAAAAATGTGAAAACTGTTATAAGCTACATAGCAGCAGTGCGGCGACCGGCTTGAGTAGTTTTTTATTTGTTTAAATTAAACCAGGATAAAGCTACCCAGTATGCCTTAAATTATAGTTCTAGCGCAGCATGAATAACTGTATATAATGGTGTAAAACCTGCGTAGCATTCTCTACTCGTGATACTGAAAAGGGTGCAATGACGTGCACGGCATTCACGAAATAACGAAGAAAAAAGCGCACCACCAAGTAGCACCACCATATCACTCGCTGCAGTAAACGTGAGCCACCCGCCGCGGTGGCTCAGTGGCTCAGGAGTTGCGCAGCTGAGCCCAAGGACGCGGGTTCGATTCCCGGCCGCGGCGGCCGCTTTTCTGATGGAGGCGAAAAGCGAAAACGCCCGTGTGTTCGAGATTCCGGCCCATGTTAAAGGTCCCCAGGGGGACAAAACTAATCCGGAGCCCCCTCACTACGGCGTGCCTCATCGCCTGCGTAGCGTCGGCGAGTTAAACCTAATGATCAGTCAGCCAATTAGTAAACGCGAGCCAAAAAGTGCGGGCCAATCCACCCTGTGGAGGTGGTTGGGAAGCGAAGCTTTATACACCACCTGCCACGGGTGACTACGGCCCGTTTGCGTTAATCACACGTTACAGTGTACCTGTAACACGTTGTTTACTATTTCACTTCATCACGACGTTCTGAGCGACCTCATGATCGGTGTGATACGCACCCAGACTTTGCGTTTTCCCCGTAGTTATAATTTGTAGCAGCTGCACAGCTGCGTAACACCTGGGGGACGACTGCGACGAACACAATTGAAACTGTTTCTGGTTTGTTTCGTACGGATCGATCGTTGAGCTGTCTACTGCATATACGCAATGCAGGTAATCCATAGATCGGCGGAAAAGACGGTGGAGAAGTGAGATGCCATAGGTTGGTGTGAGCTTTCTTTACTAATTCCTAGAGCATGCGCAAGGCGCGCATACAGCCGCTACACGTGCCGTGGGCGTAGCGCACAGCGGCGCGAGAGTTCGCGTGACGCTATCACGTGGCATTCAGCGAGAACGCGAGGGGGTAATCCCGAAGATGGGCTCTGTGAGTGAACCACCTGTCTTCCCGTCTCCGCGCGCACTCGTAGCTCAATAAGTAAGACAACGGGCTCTCACTTCGTTTCTCTATTCGGTCCACGTTTCTTTTATTTTCTTTTGTAATTTCTCTTTTCTCTCTTAATTTATTCTGTTTCTTAAGTAATTCTCTTGTTTGTTCGCGGGAGTTTTCCGTTGACGCCGATGGTGGCGGCAGAACCCTTGGCTTTAAGAAACTGGAAACCGCGTTTTTTTCAAGACCGCAGTATATTGTAAATAAATAAATAAATAAATAAATAAATAAATAAATAAATAAATAATACCAAGTAACAAAAGCATGCCGCACCGTTACACAAAGACTCTCTGTGCGACGTGCCTTTCAGCATCCTCGCGTTTATTTAGACAGCTTCCGGAAGTTGTGAGTAATTGGGAACAGCGGCAGGCCTGTCAGTGGCAAGGGGAGCCCCGAATCGACAATTTTACTCGCGAGACTGGAGCAAGGAAAAAAGGGCGAGCTTACTCGATAACGGCGCCATAAGGGACGTTGACTAAAACGACAAGAAACGCAGCCCGAAGGACGAGTCAAGAAATGAGATAAAGCAGTTAATATGATGGAAGCCACCGCTGTGTGGCTCACGTAAGAGGCGCCGCGCGTGCAAGCCTGGGCAGGACGCGAGGTATAACGCAGTTACCTTCTTTCCAACATGTGCGGGCCTCGGCGGCCTACTCTGAAGTTTCATCCGAACTTCGTGACTTCGTTATGCCAGCGCCGTCAGGCGGGAAGGCAAGCAGGGACGAGCGGAAGTATCTCATGCGTGCCCACTTCCGGCAGAGATCATCGTGGCCGTGCGTGTATACACACCACTCGCCGTCGTGAAACGACATCGTTTCCCTTGCGCGCTCCAGCTATACGAGTCCCTCCTATAATAGCTGGCCGCCTTCGCGATGCTGCAGTGCTTTCGAGAAAAGAGCGCTCGAGCGAGCCGGGAGAAGGCGGTAGGCTAAGCTAACAAGGCATATATCGACGGGCGGCTCAATTTAACTTTTAGAGACCCACCAGAGGAAAAAACGAGAAAAGAGAAAGTGACGCGCCGAGCTCGGCAGTCACGAACGCGCCGGACAGCCGCTGCGAGCCTTTCCTGACAACGGGTAAACACGGCCTGCTTCCTGAGAAGCTATACGAGCGCGTCGCGTCTGGGGTCCGTCGTTAAACCCGTTATGGTTTATACCATCAGCAGGAGGCGCTTTCTGGCCTTTACGTGTCGCCTTCGGAGCAAATATGGACTCCCGTCGCCATGCCTATTGCTTGGACGCAACCAATGACTTTCCTCAACGGTAGCCGGGTTTACTCTTCACATATGCAGTGGAGTACGCAAAATTTCATTCCGGGGTAAGGGTAACGGGAGTGGGGAGGCGTAAATAAAAGGGAGATGGAGTACATAAAAGGAGGAGAAAAGAGTGAAAAGAAAAATGAAAACGTAAACCAGGAATCAATTATATTTAAAGAACAACTTCGGCGTACCGTTAGTGTGTTTTACGTATCCTTCCGGTAGTTCTGTTCATTTTTGTATTCCAGCAGGAATATTGCAAAATGCCTCATCGTCGCGGTGAAAGCAGATTTCAAAGCCTGGTATTCTTGGTGTGCAGCCTGCGAGAAAAATTATTATCGGTAGTCGTTATTTTGTAATAGGCAGATTTAGTGACCTCGTCGGGGAAGATTTCGGGGGGGAAAAAAAAGGGGGGGGGGAGGTGGAAGCTCTCTCGTTACCCCTTTCCCTGCGTTCGCAAGTGAGTTAACGGGTTTATGTTGATTCGACAAAAGACGCAGCCGAGGAGAATAACACCTCACAGGCGCCGGATAGTGCGTGTGCCCTCTCGTCGCCCGCGCCTTTCGCTGCAACGTTCAAATTAACCACTTAGTTGCTTGGCGACCACGTGTATGCAGTTTACAACGAGCAAACCAATAAATGCGAACCTGTATACATAAAAGCGAGGATTTATCTCCGCACACGTCCGACGACGGCACGATTCATTCGCTGCATTGGGACCACCATCGCACGCTATTATTTCAAGCGAGCCACGACATTTCCCACCCCTTAAGCGAAGTTGCAAAATTTACGAGTTACGTTTCATATTTCCGCGCTCGCGTTTCACTCGCCGCACACTGTACCGTCGCCTTATCCAGCTTACCTGCCCTCGTTGCGAAAGCTGCCTCTGTGCCATCTCAGAAAACCGGATCTCCCAGGCGCCCCTCGAGCAATGCGTCGGTGTATACGGACTTGTATCAAGGACGGAGCGGCCGGGCCAGCGCCGCTGTTCGACTTCTCGCCGTGATCGAAATTCAGGGGACAGAATCGAATCTGATGATTGTTTCGGCACCGAAACGCTCCAGCCACCGTGCATTCTCGCCGCCTTCGAAGGAAAAGTAGACTGCCAAGCACGTTTCGTAACGGTAACAGTGTGCGCTCTGTATGCGCATTTTCTAGACTGGCAGCCCTAAAGGAGGGCAGGAGTAAGACCACAAATGCGATTTCATACCGATAAATACACATGGTAATCGCTCTTCTCTTCCCTTACTCCACTTAGGAGCGCATTACTCCTTGCAACTCTTGCGCCAGGCATGCACGGCCCTCGTCTTTAGGTTTCCTCTTCACGCCGCGAGCTGTTAAACTTTATTTGTCCCGAGGAATTTCTCTAGCTGTGCTCTTCGATGAGCGTCAGTCTTCATCGGAGTGGGCGTCGGTTCTATGAAATTGTGCGCTGTTTCAATGCAGGCCACACCGCGCGAGTGCAAACACTGTTTCTGTCCGCAGTGAAGTACATTACTGAGAAGAGCAGACATGATTGTGAAGTCAATTCCTCTAGCTGCCCCTAATGTATCTGCTATAACGTAGGCATGCCGAAAATTCACTTGTCTTTTCTAGAGCTTATACACGGCTTTTATTGACGGTGCAGGCCGTCTATCAAATTGGGAGATTTTTTTATAGTTTCATACGGGTGGTCGGTTCCGACCATGTCCCATCTCCGACCCTGGCGCTTGCAGGATTATATTTGCGCGCTTACAACACCCTTGAAATAAGTTTACAGAAGACATACACGCATTCCATCGATCCCCCTCAGCATATCGTGAAGGACCGCGTTTCTTGGTTGGCTCGGCCCTTCGTAGCTTGCTTTTTGTCGAGCCCTATTTCAACACAGCCGTCTCCATAACATAGCCTGGTGCTGATGTTACTTCTGATATTTATGAGACCTTAGCACAGCCTTATAGTGGGCAGTTGTCGGTCGTTATTCGTGCTTTAGCTCATTTCTTCGTACATGGAATTTCAGCGGTGGTCGCGTAATTCTACTGCATACAAGCCAGCCATGCCTTTTTAGTAATTTTTTTCTTCTTTCTGAAGTCATTTATTTTCTTTGCTTTAATCATTTGCTGGCGGCAAAAGTGCGCCACCAACGCCTAACCTTATTGGTTGTTTTAGGGCCCTTTAATTTATTATTATTATTATTATTATTATTATTATTATTATTATTATTATTATTGATGAGATTAGGGACCTAGGGGTGCTTTTCGACAGTACCCTCTCTTTTTCTCCTCATATTAGGCTCATCACCCGGCGAGCACTCCGGAGCCTTGGAAATGTGTGTCGGATTACAAAGGAATTCTCTTCTCCAGATCCATTTCTAATGCTATACAATGCAATATGTATACCACAGTTAGAATATGCTTCTGTTGCCTGGAACGGCATCTCCAAATCTAGTAGTGAATTAATAGAATGTGTGCAGAAGAAGTTTTTATCCATATTTAAGCACCGTCATCACAATCACAGTTTTCATCCTGATTCTGACTTACCCATAGTCCCTTCCATCCCTTCCTTGAACTGCAGACGTACGCGTGCAGACCTTACATTTCTTCACAAAATTGTTCATGGCGACCTTTCTTGCGCAGACCTGCTTAACTGTTTAGAGTTTAGTGTACCACAAAAGCCCACCAGGTCGCATCGCCCGTTCTTGACCGCTGCGCGCAACTCCAATCATTCTCCTGTGCGCAGAATACAGAATTGTTACAACCGCTTCTTTGAACGCCTTGACATCTTTCAGAAATCCTTTACAATTTACCGTACAGCGCTGTTGAATACAGTATGTTAAACACCTATGATATGTCTGTCGCTCTTTTTTTTCTGGAATTTGGTTTCTCTGCGGTTGTGTCTATCCAACTGATAGTTGCCTATTTTTGAAACTGTTTACTGTCATTTGTTCGTATTATCATTTGTCTCTACACTCCGTTGTTTTTGTTGTATTACTGTCAAACTTTGTTGCTCTGCCTGTCGTGTGGCCTTTACGACAGGCAGAGCAACATAGGCATCTTCTTTTTTTATTTTTTACCTGTACCCAGGCTCCGCCTGTGCTTTATTTGTCATTTTCACTACTTCAATTTGTGTGTGTCTTGTCGCTTGTTTGTTTCTTGCTATATGTTTCTTGTATTTTGTTTTCATGTAACCACCCGTGCGCCAGCACTCAGGCCTCTGGCTGTTCCTGGGCACGTAAATAAACATGATTGATTGATTGATTGATTGATTATTACTGTTGTTATTATTATTATTGCCTCACCACCCAGCAGTATGTGGCGAGATGGATATAGAAAAGTTAAGTAAACATAAGCAATCTTTCGCAGCGTTTTTAAAGCTTTCAAGGCACCCAAACGACATGTCGAATTATTAACAGCGCTAGACGCGTGTAGTGGTAAAAAAATGAGCTGACATTTGAACGCGCGTGATAGCGCAGAATGTGTGTTTGTCAACTGCCTTGTCAGAAATTTAAAGAGACTCAAAACATTTCTCTTCTAAACCTTAAATGCTTACAGAACGTAGTCAACAAACACAACGAGTACTTAGAATAGGGGGTCGCAAAGTACCTTAGCCAAACATTACTGCTCTATGCCCATCAGATAACTTAAAAACTTGCTCAAGAGATTTTTCTGTCTTTCCGGGTCTCGGCATTGCTGGAGCGCTTGAATTGCGTCATTACAGCGATGTCGCGGCTATTTGCCGGCTTCATTTCTGTTGCAGCAATAAACGCATTCGATAGCGGCTCTAAATAAAATAGCCACAAAAACAAAGCAGAAACGGAAGACGAATCTGTTGCGGTTAGCAAATCGCTGCGTGCTGGCGATAACTGCAGCTTTCGCAGTGCCTCCTCGCACGGAGGAGAAAGAGTGAACGCATTTGTCAGAACTGTTTCAGAGTCCCTTTAATTCATCTATCCCAGGAGGCTGGCCCCGACATACCCAGAAAAGTAAAACCGTTGTTAGATTGCACTTGTCTGCATTCATGTACTGCCTGTATAAATACTTTTTACAGCCGCACCTGTCAATTCAATTTCGGTAACGCCGCAATGCTGCGCCCATCGTGACGACACTGCTTTAAACTAGGGTTTTACCGAGTCCCCCAAGGTAATGTGCCTTTACCAAAGACCACACAGTGAGAAGAGGCCCACAGAACCACGCATTCAAAGCAGTTGCCGTACAGCCCCGCTTCTACATGTGGTGGTAAACAACCACTGGTCTTTTTAATATTTTCAATGTTTTGATTGGTTGTAGGGTTTAACGCGCCGACGCAACGCAGGCGATGAGGCGCGTATTTTCCATGTTTTGTTTTTTGCCTGTACGATCCCGTGGGGGTTGCTTGCATGCGCAAATTGGTATTTTATAAAGTTAGTTACGGATTTACAACTCAATTGAATTGCGATAATGGTGGCTTCGGCCCCATTTTCGGGCCCAAGAACGTCACGCTATCGTGCTGTTTTTTTTCGGCACGCACGAGGCACGAGGTTTGTTTACTTCCATCACGCTTTGAGACCAATTTTAACTCTCCGATATTTATTCACCGCCTTCGTACTCAGCGACATAATGCGCTTTAGTGCTTTGCCGCCATTGAGTTTTTTTTTTCTTAATTACAGAATCACTTGTTTGTTTTGCCGGTTTGTTGAACTCTTACTTGCCTCAAGCGCTGCGAAACATTCGAACCGAAGCGCTGCTTTAATCAGGCTTCAGAATTGCTTAGTCGCTTAACTCTCTTGGTAGCAGCGTTGTTCGCTCGAAATCTTCCGATTGAATTTAGGCCACGCTGGATCTAAAATTATCAACTTCCCCATCTGCCTCCGCTCGGTGATCATCGCAAAGGTTACGTTACACGGGCTTTAGGTTAACGTTCGCCAAAAGCATCAGTATAAGTGGAAGGCAATAATATCTACCCACAGGACAGTAAACGTCCATTGTCTTGCTTCCCCGAGCCATGCTGTCCCCTACATCAGTAGTCAAGGAAGTCTGCCCCGTCGAATTGGGACTGCAGCATTTGGGTACTACATGCGTACCTATATGTATACGCTACACGCAAAGTTCACCGAGGCGAGGCAGCACTACAACCTTAACGACCGCCGGTGCCCTCGTTTAGCCCAGGCCGGAACATGTAGTCGGCATCCAGGGGAACAATGGGATGCGGAGAAAGGGGGAGGGAGCAAAAGAATAAAAAAGAGCGCGCTGTTTAAGTCGTGAGCCTGGCCCCAGCCGCGTAGTGGAAGCTCGCACATAAGAGAGGGCGGCAGGAGAAGGAAGTTGCCTGACGTGCGGATGGGCCCGGCTGACCTCTTGCGAAAGCATCGGCGCCAAGAGCGAAAGTGCACGGGCGAGAGGAGATCCCTGCCGTCTGATCAAAGCCAGGCCCGCTGGCCTTGCTACGTGGCCACCGCCGCAGTGGTCGGAGAACTGTGGAGTCGCGGTATAAGCAAACGCACAAGGAGCGAAACGGACTCCGCGGAAGAGGGGCTCGTAGAAACGAGCGCGCGGGCGCGTCATTTTGGCAGCCGGTGGTGCGAGAATGGGCGCGACGGGGCGCCTCGCCGGTGTCAGTTCCTGTTCCGAGTGAACTCTTGCGTGAACCCGCCGGCCGTTTCGCCCTTGTATCGTTGCTGTTCGAAGGAAAGGGTGCAGGATGGCCGAGCGGGGCAGAAAGTGGACCGTTTTCCTCGCGAGCCCACACACAGGCACCAGTGGCCCACTTGTAGCATATTCTTGGCGTCCCTAGCTCGTACGTTTTGCTCCTATGGTGTATCGAAGTAATCGCGCTCGAGGCTTCACGCCTCCCCCGTGGCCCACGCTTCACTTGTTCTCTAGTATTGTTTGCTAAACGCGTGTACTAAGAACGTCATTAAACATTCGCCAGGCACACGGGTCTACGACCACGTTAATGTATGAGCCTGAACGTTCCATATTTGAGTGCGGCGGCAGAGCGCAGGAAAATGTCACTGACATCTTGGGAAAACGACGATCCCACGCGTCCTCGAGTGGATTTTTATACGCAGTCACTTTAAGCGCGGGTATCCGTATTGTAACCTTCAGCCGCTCTCTCCGTCGTGTCAGCGGCCGCGAGATCCTTCCTAGCAGGGTATCAGCTTTATTCCCCGCAGTTCCATCAGAATGCAGAAGCCGTCCGCCAGGCCCCCAATATCGTTGCGAACAGGGGCCACGGCACGTCTCGGCCTCAACAAGGCGTTTGCTTGGCACGCGAAGTACGCCGGAGTCCCGGACGTTGCACGTCCTCCCAGGGCGTATGTCTCATCAACGTCGGCACGAAGCGATCAATAACCGGCCTGACGCGAGACAGGAGATGGGACGGGTCATGCTCCCAGCCTCGTCGCGCTCCTCCGCAGGACAGATCGGTGCGTGAGGGGCTGCGCTGCATTGATGATGCAGTCCTCAACGTGCAGCCAGCCACGACTTCACCCCTCCTCTTCCTGGCCCGCTCTGACCGCCCACCCTTGTTTTTCATTCGTAACTCCCGTGAGCAACACATGGGATCTCGGAGAAATGCAGCCTGCGCCCAAGTTTGGAAGTTTGATGGATCCCTGACCTTCCCGATAGACCGCAAGATCATCGCGCAGGGAGCCTGGGAAAAAAGTTTGCTAGGTGGTTGCGCTCCGCCATTGGAACGAGGCGTGACATCCGCCAACGTTCAAGAAGGGAAGAAAGATTGGGCTGTAGGCTTAGAATAATTGAGTTATTCCGGAAGGGGCCCACAAGTGCTTTTTCAGTATTCATTCTCGCAAACGGAGAGTCGAAAGACGTTCAGATTGAGAGGCCGAGGAAGAAAAAGAAAGGACTCTTTGGTTATCCGAGGGATCCTCACGATGAATATTATCGTTGGAGAAAATGCGAGGAACCGCTTCTGCGCCGAAATGATGTCCGAAGTTGAGCCGCCATAACAACAACAAAAAAAATACAGGAAGCTTCGCTCTATGCCCTCTTTCGTGTTAAGCTAGCAATATTAATTCTACATGGTGCGGAACCAGCTCGCTAGCGTTGTTTGCGCGCGTTTCACTCAGACGAGAAGTTAATTGATTAGTAAGGTGGAACTGTTCAAGAAGAAACAAGGCAGGTTTTTGGATACGTGGATACTGTTTAATAACTACATGGTCCTGTTGTACGTGCGGGAGGGAGGAAGTGCAAACGTATCTCGCTGCCACATTCCGAGCTTTACAGAACGTGTCTGTGTTTGAATTCGGAAGGCGCCGGCAAAGTGGCAAAGTGGCAAAGGTATTTGCAATGGGTTTTAACGCGTTAGATGCGCACTGTGGGCAATTTTTTTTCTAGAAATAATTGCGGCAAAACTACACTGAGAAGAAATAAAGAAAAACAACTACAATAACAAAGAAACAGGCTAGAGCGCATAGACAAACAGGATGTTTGTAAGCAAATGACTAGGAGTATATAGGAAGAAGAGATAAGCGCCGAGGGGCGCGAGAATCGAAATTGGTTCTCGTTCGAGTGTTTGAGAAGATAATAATGCACTACGTCCGGTAATCACGAACACAAATAAAAAACACTGGTAACAGCCACATTTGCCGTTTTTAATGGCTTTTAGCGAACGCAAGCACCAGATGAAGTTACCGGGCCGTGTGCCGTGAACGTAACCTGCGTCGACTGCAACGCTAGCTAGTGCGCGCATGCGCCAACTTGCGTCACGCGAAAGCCCCGGCCAACCGCAGCTCAGCGGCGTTCCACTGTGGTACACACTGGCCTCCGCTCATTCAACCGCACGGAAACATCTTAATTTGGTTTATTTCACGCTTTAGCGCCTTAACGTCAATAAAAAAAATGGCCAATTAATCTGTGCGCATTCGATACTCTGATGGAATTTCCGAAAACCAGGTCAGACATCTGGGGAAAATACGGCCGCGCCTCCCGCAGTACTATCGCTCCGTTTCTTTGTTTTATTGTTTCTTCTGATTATACCACGGCCATCGCTGCTGACGCACCCGCCCCATCTGCGAGACGCCACATAGTGCTGTTTGTATACATGCAACACTCACTTGGACTTGCAGAGTGAAGATAGGTGAAGGCAAGGCTTCCAGGTCGACCTCTCGAACCATGAAGAGCTCAGCAGTCTGTTCTTGGAGCTCGAAGATTCCGAGTTCGTTTCCTGTCGCATAATAGCACCCAACAAAGTTAGTCTAAATCAATTGAAGAATATTTAAAGTATCTTAAGCTAGCACTGTAAGAAGCCATTCATTAAGATGGGGCCGACACCTACAAAAACTTGACAACAACACTAAATATTTCCGTGAGTCTGCTTCCTCGCAATACACAGAGAAGGCCAATCACTGTAATCAAGGCGGTAAAATGGGCCAATGACGACATCCAGCATAAGGTTTTACTCGAAGAGTGTGGTCAGACTTGTGCCATCGCGCAATGCGAACATCACGCTTTGTAGTGCGCGATGTCACAGCGCAGATCACAGTTTTGAATCAGATCATATTAGGGCCTCTTTATTTGCCAAATTTGTTCTTGCGGAACGCCGATTGGTTATTCAGGTGCATTGTGGAAAAGCAGATCCACCAGCACTTTTGAGAGAGAAAGCTCCGTATGGACGATGTGACTTTGCAGTATTCGCTTTTTCTTTCTTTCTTCCTCGAAAACATTTGTTGCGACGTGTTAAGCGAGAGCAAAGTGAGCTATTCCACCTCTTCTTATTTGTGGCTCAATGTGTAGCTCAACTCGTTCCATTTGTCATTAGACTACGCAGCGGAAGTAGAGACTTAGTTAATTAGTAAAACCTCGGCAGATGTAAAAAATGTCGTGCGCACAACGCGGGTGCCTCATGAAGTGACGCTTGACGTCACGCTGATTTTCAATAAGGCTTGATGTTGTGCCAGACTTGAACTTTTTTGCGCCTAGTTTATGTTAATATGGTTTCTTTTTTTCCTGCGCAGTTTACTTAGTTTAAATTCTCTTGCAATCGGCCGAATCGGCTGAATTCTACCTAGCGGACACGCAAGTTCGTCGTAACAGTCTACATCTCCGGATTTGCGAGGATCACGATGCGAAGAGAGCGGCACTTTTGAACGAACTTTTCTTGAAAAAATAATAAAGCAAATCACCAGAAAAAAATATCACACGATTGCTCAAAGATCTGGCAATTCAGTCTTACGGGGTAATTGGGCAATGTTTATATAGTTCTCTGCATAGTTCCTTTGTGTTAGTCTCAAAGCTTGGAAATTGTCGGTGGCGTAATAACGCGCCGACACGAAAACCTCACTTTGGTGCAAAGTGGGCGAGCCAACAGAATCATGTTACTTAACCCAAACCACATATTGCGATACGAGCGACGGGGCGAGAAAGTTAACTCTCATTGTATTTCCATTGAAAACAGTTTACAATACATCTATTGTAGTACACGAAGAAAATATCGGATATATTTAATTCACTGGCCACACGGAAAATGAAAAAAAGAAATCTAATGAGGATGATGGGATTGACGAGAAATAATTAAGGTAAAAATTATAGCATGTATTTGCAACTTCAAGAAGCTGCGTCCTTCTATGTCGTACCTGACGGGACAGCCGTGAGATATGAACAGCACGCTGAATCTCAAACTAAATTTGTGGGCGTATACACCTACAGCTACTGATGTCCCCTCAATGACGTAGAAGGCAAACTAAATTAAGAAGCACACGTGCTGGGCCTGCCTAGAAAAAAGTTTCGGTGATGCTTGAAAGGTATTTCAAACAAACATATCCTATAGCCAGACGGGTCTGTTTCTGATCACTATATATATATAATCTTAACGATGACTGTACTACAGGATTTTGGTTTGGCTTTCTAACGCAAAACGTAAGGGGTGTGGTATATGCGAAATCCTATATATTAAAGTTCATACGACGGCGATTGCCGCATGTTAAACACTGGGCTTGTCGGTGCAGAGGGTAACACAATTACTGCACAGAAATGAGTAACGCTTTGTTTGTAGCTCTATTTCTTGACACGGCATCATTCTCGCGCTATTACTACGTTGGAGTCCGGAGAGCTAGAATTCCCCAAACAGATGCTATAGGCGTCAAACTGTCGACGCATTGATACGGTAAACTGCGCACACGCACTACGCTAAAGGCGCTCTCCCAGGTAACCGAACTTTCGCGGGCGTGTTCTTTGAGCACCATAAGCTGACTCCCCGTGCAAGGGCAAACTGTTGTGCGACTGAAGACAAAATTGGGGGCGACCAGTGGCCGTAAGGTCGGAGGGGGCGGTTCAGTGATTGCGAGATCAGCGGCCATCTCGAGCGGAGGTCAAACTACTCGGTACGGGCGCGCCTAAACGGCACACAGACAGCCAAAGAGAGGCCGACTATTCGGACCGTGTGTGTCGCTGCGAGAGAGGCCTATAGCTTGCGGAGCAATATAGGGCGGAGGAGTTAGAAAAGCAAGGGACTGCGCAGCCTCAGACAAAGCCTTCGAAATGATTGCGTTCCGGGCTGGAATAACGGATCGAGGTCTTTGCGACACCTCCAGATAGACGTCGCCCAGCCTGCAGCCGGAAAGCCGCACACAGAGCGCCACCAGCGAGCCTTCGTTCGGCGGCGTCCTGGGATAACCCTTTCCTTCCTCGCACCCTTCATTTTCCCCCTCCTCCCTCTTCTTTTTCGCCATCTGGGCAACGCAAATCAATCAGGAGCAACACAAACACACCAGCAGCGACGTTGTACCTCGAAACAGAAGCTATACCGGCCCGGAACAAAACAAGACGCTGTAAAATCTTACACACGCCAAAGGGCAAAATCCAGCCTTTCTTGGGTGGCGAGGAAATGAAGGCTCGTTGTAATCGTCATGGCGTTCGGGAGGGGCGCCTGCGACACACTTTTCGGGCGCGGATTAAATGTGAAGTAGGCGAGCGGCGCAAAAGGGCCTGACGAGAACCGCGAATGACAAAATAAGAAGGGCCCGAGGAAGTTATTCTTGTTGGTATCACTATTTTTTATAGCGCCGTCCGTGTGTGTCTTCGGAGAGCGACGAGGGAACTTTTATTCTCTCTTGGTGGCTGGGGATAAATTGCGGTCGCTCGTTGGGTCGCTGCGGCAGCTTACCGTGGATGATGGAGTAGCGGAGCGGCGCGTTGATGCCGAGGTCTTGGTCGAATGCGTGGACCGGCACGTCTGTCTGCAGCTTCACTCGAAGTCGGGCGCCCTGCGAGATGAGGTGCGCGCTTGCGGCCCAGTCGGACAACACTGCCCGGCGGGACACCAATGACATCCTTGTGCACGTGACCTCTCCAGCTTTAAGGCTAGCCATCCGTGTCGTAGAGACTGGCCAGAGATTTAGTGCCCAAAAATGTGCGCTGGTGTAAATTCTGTGGTAAAGTTATGCTATAGTGATGTCAGGCGAGGATTATTCGATAAACACCGGCTCGATACCATTTCGGCAATCACGTTATTTACCATTCAACGAAAAGAATTTGTCGTCTGTTCGACAAATAAGATCTCTTAATCAAGCATCATTCAGGAAAGTGCACGTTGAGTATTACGCCGGCTTCTTATTGCGTCATTGATGACTCTGACTCATGCCACAGTGACTTAAATAAGACAGAGTCCGGGCCTTCCTCTCCACACGTACCTTGTGTTATTACATCGGTTATGCTACCCAGGTGGCCTTGATTACTGCTAGCGCATTTCCGACTTTGCACTTAGCGCTCTTTACGGACTCACACCGCCAGAAAAGAAAGTTCAGGGACGCTATTACGAAGGGTCAGGTTTTGAAAACTGGACATCTAAAAAACCTTGCAAAAGTGTATCGTAGAAGCTTTAGCGCAGAGGGAAAATAGAAAACACGCCACATACCGAAAAAAAACTATTGACTTGACATGGTGAGGAATCAGCCGTACCGATAAATGGCTACACTTACCATTCTACTACGAAATGAAAATGCAAGTAAACCATCGACATTTCTGTTTGCGCTCCTCCACAACGAATATAACGCCTCCAGATCCCTCTGGCCGCAAAGCTGACAGCGCTGCTGACAAAGCTTATCAGAGCCACCTGTTGCTCATTCCTCACTCCTTACTTTATCATGTACTGCCTAGCTCATTCACGTTTCCGTAGGCACCACTTTACAATCTTGCCCACAGAGTTAGCAGAGTGAATTCCATCTCAGTCGTGGATCTTAACGGGCAACACACTGGCATCCTGGCGTACGATCGTTAAAGCTTCGGCCGATGTGCAAAAATGCACGCCCACCCACGAGGATGAAGAACTTGCTCACCGTGATGACAGCAGCTTCCGTGACGTTGGCCTTGTAGACCTGGCGGGTGAACACAGGGTTCTGGTCGTCCGCGTCTTTTACTCGTATCGTGACGCTTGTCACGGACTGGAAGCTCTCTGGTGAACCATGGTCCTGAGAGGGGTGAAACCACGTATGCGCGGGGCTTAGAATGCGCTTCGTAGGTATTCAGTATCCCCACTCCAATCAAAACAAAAATACGTGTCATATTTGCACAACACGAATAGAACGTGGAAATGTGGGCACGAAACAAGCACGATGTATTTAGGCGTTAACAATTTTGAAACCAATGCTTACACTAAAGGTTTCCAGTGTCCGTTATAAACAGGTATACCTACGCTTGCCTTTGTTTTGTTCTTGTCGTATCGCTAGAAGTCAACGGCGCACCAAAACTAACCTTTACTGTTGGCAGCTGGCGGTTTCGAACGACCTCATCTAAACAGGATCAAAAGCCACTTCGTGCGCACTGCAGCGCAAAAGATGAATGCTTGCCGTACCACAGGTTGTCTTCTTTTACCTGAACTTATTTTTCGCAAGCTCCAGCGATACCATTTTTTCCTCTACGTGTCACGGGAGCAACGGAATCTCCGGTATAAAGGAAATCTAAGCGTAGGCTGTACTGATAACGTCTCAACGACCAGCAATTAGAAGAAAACCCGTGGAGGTGGTTGGGAAGCGAAGCTTTATACACCACCTTCCACGGGTGGCTACGGCCCGCTTGCGTTAATCACACGTTACACTGTGTATGTAACACGTTCTTTATTATTTCGCTACAGCACGACGTTCAGAACGGCCTTATGATCGGTGTGATACACACTCGGACTTTGCGTTTTCATCTCAGTTATATTCTTCGTGAACGTTAAGTCAATGCATGTTCCACGGATGATAGTCGGTTGTTTGGTATCGATGTTGCACACGAGTCCAAACTCTTCGAGGATGAAATGGACGAAGCACGGGCGCGCACACGACCGCTACACGTGCTGTGGGTGGAGCGCACAGCGTCGCGAGAGGTCGCGTGTCGCTATCACGTGGCATCCAGCAATAACGCAAGGGGTAAACTTGCATCTGTGATCGGGGAGTACACCGTCTGTCTCCCCCGTCTTCGCTTGCGCTCGTAGATCAATTGTTAAGACAACGGTCTCTCGCTTCGTTACTCTATTCGGTGCAGTTCCGATTCCTGGTGGTGCCAGTACTTTATTTTATTGGTTCGCGGCACTTTTCTGCTGACGCCGAAGGTCGAGACAGAACCCTTGGCTGTAGAGGTACGAAACTTCGCTTAAAAAAAAAAACTCCTTCAGCTGTGCCCAAAAATAGTCTTGATGGAGTCATTTTTTGTTTACGCGGCGGCGTGAACTATATAGCGCGGCGAAATGTGGTGCCTCCAAGACGTCTGCCCGATTTAATAGTTGCGATGCGCTTCCCGCCAGTAATTATTTTCTTTCTTTTCGGGCCCGAAACACTGGTTAGCAAAGTTTCTTTTTTTTTCTCCCTGCTCGCTGTGGCCCTCCAATGGCAGGGTCATTATCGCTAGCGAGGCGGCAGCGGCGTGATTTATGTCTCGTCGCGCGGAGCAATCCGTGCGAGCGGAGTGTACACACATTGCGAGCCGGCCACTTAGCGTCGGCCGCCGCCACATCCGCCTGGACGCGCGCTGGCGACGAATGGTTGCCACGATGGCTGACAAACGACCCGGGGGCTCGTTGCGCGCGGGGCCCAATGGGGCGCGAACAGCGCCGGGGCTCGGCCGGGCTTGTCCGGCCGTCTCTCGACGTCTGTGTTGCTTGTACGCTGCATGCGTGCTCGGCCAGCGGGCAACGTGACTAGAATTCGCGACAGCACATGTGCGAGTCTCGAAGGCGACGCCAATAAAGGGCGCTGTCACGTCTGGACACGTAAATATCGTCCAGCTCGTGCTCTGTCGTCCTCCACCTCGTTTCGATACGCGACGACAACTTCTCTCTTCACGGGTTATACTGCGATTAGGCTTACTTGCTCGATCTATGGGCATTGGGCACGTGCCTCGAAGTATCTCTGATCGGCAGCAATGAAAGGACGCGCCCTATCGCGATACGAGTCGTTTCAAGTGCGGTATATACGTTCGCCGGAACGAGGCAGTGCCCGCGTATGCTACATCGGGAACTGAGAAGAGGGCTGATTTTGTATAATGGACGGAGGAGGTAGAAGAAAGCAGATCGTCCTCCCCGACCCATGACACGTTGCGGATTTATGGACACGAAGTCGGTAGGGCGGGCCAGATATGTGCCCCACCGCTTCTGTCAACAACAACAACTATAATAATAATAATAATAATAATAATAATAATAATAATAATAATAATAATAATAATAATAATAATAATAATAATAATAATAATAATACGACATATAGCGTCACATATCAAGGAACAAAGCCCATACTGGGATGGAGGATGCAAGAATGGAGAGATCAGATCTAATTAACACCACATACTGGTGGTTTCCTCAGTGCACATCACGATAGAAGCACACGGGGAGCGTTCCGTGCTTCTTTCCCATTAAAAAGCGGCGCATCTGGCTGTGAGTGAGACCCTGAATTCATTTCCGCTGTGTTGCTGGGAAAAACTAAGCGGGAATTATTCGACTACGGCAGCCGCACTCACCGACGTATGCGCAATGCTGTAGGGGCTTTCCACTTAAAGGATGCTGTCAAGGGAATATGCAACTTTGTTTTACTCAAAAATTAGGCGGTTCATACCCCGCCAAAATTTTGTTTGACGGGAAATGTTTCTGCCGTCACTGAGGAATTAGCGTTTAGAAGGGTGCATTTCGAATTACCCGCTTGCTGAGCTATTATATGACGCGGCAAAAGCCCTGTGACATACTTGCGGAACAGTCCGAAAAAGGCAGTCAGCACAATGACTTGGCGCCGTCGTGAAGAAACCGGAAGTTTTCGCAGCTAACGAGAACAAGTATAAAATAGTAGGCCGTTCTAGAACGTAATAATCATATGCCGCGTAACGGCCCACCCATGGACTTGGTACTTGCTTCGGGTGAGGAGAGTGACTAGAATTCGCGACTTGAGCTCCCCTGAATCGCCACTGACACCTGATTGATTAACTGATTGTAGGTTTTAATGCGCCGGCGCAACGCAGCCGATGAGGCGCGCCGTAGTGGAGGGGTCCGGATTAATTTTGACCACCTGGGGATCTTTAACGTGCGCGGAAATCTCGTACGCACGGGCGTTTCTACTTTTCGCCTCCACCAGAAAACTGACGGGTGAGAAAACGATGGCCGCGATTTGTTCGCCATTCTTTCGACTTCAAAAGCTATCACGCCGCTGCTAGAGCCACTCAAGAGATGGCGCAGCATCCAAGTCACTCAATCTCTTCCAGGGGCCTTAGTATACTAATAAAGCCACCTCGTGGCACTCGCCCCCCATTCCTCTAGATTTATCATTGTTAACTGCCGTATCGCCACAACATAATATTTTTATTTATTTGACAAACTGGGAGCCCCGGTTGCAATCCCAGAAAGTTATGTATAATTGGTTAATTTGTTGGCCCCAGGCAATCGCGCGAATTACGCGTATTGTGTCAAAAGTTAAGTGCGGGCAAGGAGCAACGGAGTCACCCTCCTTTATTATGTTATACATGATATAACAAAAAAAACCGCAGCGATGGCTCAGCGATGGCTCAGAGGTACAGCACTCGCCTCGTATGCGGGAAGCACTGGGTTCGAATCCTGGTACCGCCGGGCACCCACCAGTTTCTTTATAGGGGTACAGGCGTCCCTGGTCGAGTGCGGACCCTTGAAAGGGGAATCCACGCCTGGAAAGCTGCCTTTGCCCATGCTAGGGGCCCCTGACCCTTGTCCATCTGGCGGGGCCCCCCAGCCCATTGCCGGGGGTAAAGAGTCTGGCGGCATGTCCTGCCACAGCCGGTTGCGAGTTAAGCGTCCACCGTGGCTGTGGAAGGTACCATGTGCATTCGTGTTCCTAGGTGGCGCCGGGCACCTACCGGTAAAATAGGTACAAGCGACTCCCCGCCCTGGCGCTCGGCCCTTGTGTGGGACTACAACGCTTGGGAAGTTCACCCGGCTTGCACGGGAAATGGCCCCTATGGAAAGGAGCAGCTGCAAAAACGCAGGAACTTTTTTTTCACTCTAAAGCTGGCGTGAGTGTTACTCCGATGAGGCCATATTTATACTGTTACGAAGTTGTAGGTCGTCTTTCTGGTTCCCTCAACCACGCGATTACGGCGTTTAGGTTGGCGCTTGGGACACGATACCGAAGACATCCTTACTTGCAGTCATTTTGAAGGATATAGTACTTTCGTCCTAAGCAACACAATGTAGTCAGAGAAATGGTGATCCTAAAGCTCTACAAAAAGTAACGCAAAAGTAGCTGCCAGAACCGCTAGAGAACTGATATAGCTAATTATAAGAGACAGCGTTACTAAAGCATTTCAAGGGGCACGTTGCTCGTGCCTGCTACCTACGCTGAGTAATTTTGCGCAAAGATTGCAAACACCAGACGACGTGAGCAAACGTTTATGAATAGCTCTGACAAGCAAGGCCCCGCATAGGTAAGCTGAAGCTCAAGAAAGTATAATTACAGCTATGGCCATCTCCGCGTGGCCACAAGAGGAACAAAAAACTTGGTGGATTTCTTTGTCATAGGAATCGGTACATGTGCAGCGAAATCTGAAGCTCAAGATTTGCGGGTCGGCGGCTGTCTTCGGCGTGTGCTTGGCGAGCTACGTCCTGCTGGTGGGTCGCTGCGGCAAAGGTGTATTTGCGTCATTTCCGTGACGGATGTGACGTCAGTAAAATTTTGTGTATCCCGGCATAAAACACCTTCGTGTTAAAATATAAAACCCGAATACGAACCACCCTAGGTATAACGTACTCTTTAGTACTAAAGGTTGCTTCCCCGCAAGAAGACCCTGTGTGCAGGGTGCACCCTCTACATGCAGCTTGCTCCGTGGTACTGACGTCATTTCCGTGACGGATATGACGTCGGTGAAATATTTGTGTATCTGGGAATAAAACAATTAAAGCGGCAGGTGCACAAATGTATAGATATATTATTTACGTAAAGAACTTTACATTGAACCAAATACAGAGTAAACATGTATTTGTATAACTGTCCAGGTTAATAACAAGTTCTTGCACACGCGCACGCACACACGGCAAGCGTGTGTGTACACATGTGTGGGTATTGATTGTGGGGATCCTAGCTCCCGAGCCATTGCCCGATCGCTAGGTTTGTGCTGTTGCGCGGCGCTTTTCCCCTCTCTCCCCGAAATGCCAGCTCGTCTCGGCGCCACCGTGTAGAGCCGAGCCGTCTTCTCAAACTCCTGCCTGAGGTGAAGGCTGCAGCGACCGTTGCGGCTATAAAACACTGTGACACAGCGGCCGCTCCGCCCTGGTAGCGGAGCTAACCTCACCTCATTGGTCCGTTTGAACGATGCCCGAACCCCACTCTCGCCGGGACGCGAACGCGCGCCCTGCGCGGTGGTCCGTTCAAGGAGAAGCTTCTAGGACTCCTAATGCGTTGGCCGAAGGTATGTGACGCTTTCTTTACCAGCCGGCTGCAACTCTGTTGCGCCGGCGAAAGCCCACCAGCCCTTCCGGCTGCCGACCCGTGCCTTAAGGCTGCTCCTGTTGTCCCTACGCTTGCATATAGTAAGGCCGTACCTACCACTAGACGAACACGCCGTGCGGTACGCGCCTGTGAGCGAATGTGCCGCGTCTTCCTCGCTGCTGCGAGCCGATCTGGCCAGCACGGCGATGCGCGCGCGCCCAACGGTTGCGCCGCGCCCCGGATTTTGTCCTGACCGAAGAGCCCACTGGCTCTGCGCCGACGACGCGCGCACACTTGCGCGTGGCGCCCCATCGCCCCTATCACCTAAAGGGAAGTGCGTACTTGTACTGTAAATTATGTAACTGGGACGTTGGTGTAAATTAAACGTCTTCCCTCCGTACCCTGGGCATATTCCTTTGTCGCCCCTTTCTCCACCTGCCCAACAGAAGCGATGTTGATTTGGCGCGACGGCGTTTCAGTTTCGTGAGCGTGCTCAACTAGCTCGAACCCACGGTGGCTTCTCGCAGTGTGCATGAATGCCTGCCTTGTGCAATGCTAGGGTTATGCATATTGTGAGGTAGAGAGACCACATGATATAAGGTGATCTGCGGCATCACAAAATATACGCCGTCAGTCAGTGAACGTGAGGGGGCTGAAGTTTGCGTCTGAGGATTTCCATTCAAGCACTCGCGCATATTTTGCAAAAATGTTGTGCCACCTGTGCGAAGATGGGGTGGGGAGGGAGGGGGGGGGGGGGAGCACGCGTTCTCGGCATTTGAAAGAGTAAAAGTTTGCGAACAAAGTTTTCGCCTGCGGATTGGTGGCGCCAACGTGTTTTGTCGTTTCTCGTCACCGTTTCAATCGTCTTGCGAGCGAGCGCAGCGATTGGAGTCGTGCGCGCACAAGGAGGCAGCCGACAACCCAAAGCAAGCCCTACCGCATTGCTGCGGCTTAGCACAATTCACTGGGCTTAGACCGCGAACCTGCTCCCCTCGCCCCCGCGCAGGGGGGCTAGTCCGGGAGAAAGTTCACCCACGAGGGATTGGCGCGTTCGCGCGAGCGGCGCAGCAGCGGAAAGCGCGCCTGATTTCCCCTTCGCGAACACGCCTCGAGAAAGAGACGCATCAATCTGCGCGGCTATGCGCAAAAGAGCGGAATCTCTCACGCTTTGGAGCCGCCTTAGCTGCGCTGTTTCTGCGCGCTCCTTTTTCGTTCCTCTCGCGATTCCCTTCCGTCAGGGCCCGCCCCCCTCTTCTGGGCCTGGAGTCGCTTCGGATAGATTACGAGCGCCCACCCTAAATCTAAAACAGATGCGACATTGGGGCGCTGGTGACTAAAGTACAATGAAACACACTTGGCGAGGAACTTCTTAGACAAGAGGACTCTCGGAGTGAGCCATCTATCTTCATTGCTCGCGTGCGCGGTCTCGCGGGGCGCAGCCCAGCGCGCCCGAGCTTGAGCTGCTATTGAGGAGGGCAAATTTTCTCGCCTTCTTTATTCCGCTCTGATCCCCCGCTCCCTGTATGTTTTTCGTTCGGCTTCCGCTTGCTAAGCGGACGAGGGAGCGCTAAGCCACCGCGCACTATGCAATTAGCGCTTCATTACTGCGGGTGTTTGTGCGTCGGCGTGCGTGCACAGGGCAGTCTAGCGAGAGCCTCATCATTGTCATCCGGGCTCCCGGCTCGAAGACATCTTTAGCGCCCCATCCCCTGGTCATACTGCGAGCAGCGCCGATGAAAGCGGCACAAAAAGCGACATAAGAGGAATTAGACGGGAACAAGCCTCCGAAATTGGCCCCATCGTCGTGGGAAGATGAGGGAAAGGGGAGGATTTCCGGAAATTAAGCCGCTTCTTGCGCGCAATGTAACGCGTAGAGATAGAGTTTAGGGATTCGAGTAGATTTCCTAGAAGTGGGATGCCAAAGGGAAGAAAAAATCCTTTGTCTACTACGATTTCTTTTTTGTCGTCTTTTAATCATCAGGGAAGTGTACACCTGCGCTATGGGGCGCGCCGCACTGGGAGGCTGCGGACTCGTTTGTATCACCTGAGGATAGTACACGCAGGTCAAGAACTGAAAAAAAGAACAGCCCCTGAGGCTGAGAACCGAACCCGTGCCCTCGTGCTCATAGCGCAATGTCTTGTTCCCTCAGCCACCACGGCTGATAGCACCGTAACGATGGGACCAATGCACTATGGAATGGCCGAGCAGACCAGTGAAAGATTGCGCATCTGGTACTCGGGGAGCGTTTCTACTGCGTAGGCATGGTCTAAAATCCTTCTCAAATATCCCGGCCTATTGTTGCAATTCTGTTGTATGCAAATGTTTTTTTTTGTTTTTTTCGTTTTCAGAGAATCCCCAGCCTCATTTTAGCTGAACAGGAATCCTTGTTCCTTTTTAGGGAACTCCTTTGTGAAGTGGGTGCACATTATCATCGAAAAAATTCGCAAACTTTATAATGTTTTAGTCACCCCAAAAATCATACAAGGGGGGCGAGGGGTACTTTTCGTGGCAACTGAAGTGTTGGGCACCCCGAGATAATGTAATCTTCAAGTATACGTTAATATGTATTCAGAGCTGAGAGATAAACAAACGTTTTTGCGTACCTGCAACTCGGATTATGAGCAGCGCTTATGCCACGACACACTTACGTATTTTCAGCTCAAAAGTACAGAAACAGATTTTTTTTTCTTTTTTGTGTGTGCGTATCTGTTGTCCAGGAGGAACGCCGAAAAGAGCCCGAAAGTTAAAATCTGCAATGTATTTAACGCGATCTTCTCGCCTGAGAAGCGCGCAGTTGAATGGGGTATCTAGTAGCTGTGATTTATCGAATTTAAAATAGCCTCGAATCTGCTCACCTTTAAGTTGACCACGAGTCGTCAACAATAATTCTTTCCCAAGTGCGTAGTAATTTTTCGGAAATTGGGGCCCTGTATGTACTATATTTTGTTCATTTAAAACAAGCATTCGGTTCAAAAAAATTTAAGGTTATCGCGTAACAAGGCTTCCATTTAAACCACACAGATTTTATTTGCTTGTAAAGGTAGCGTGCTCCAAGAACCCTTAAAAATAGCTCCAACAAAATTCTTGGAATTGTGCGAAGAATTTTTAAGATCCTGTGGGGGAAAGACGCGGAACTTTCCGCTGAGAAATCTGAAATTTAGGGCGTTGCATTAAAAATATCCAGGCGTTTTCGTCACAAATGAAGCTTTTAGACTGCTGTAGTAGCACCCGGCATTCAAAAAATTATATATGCTGTTTTGCGAGCCGACAGTATACACTTGGGCCATGAGGGCAGCCACAGTGGGGCGCTGCGGATTAATTTATATCACCTGGCGAATTTTGACTTTCTCTGAAGTCTCGACGCACGGGCGCTTCCTGTTTTCGCCCGCAGCTTGAAAACGGCTGCCGAGGCTGCGGATCGAACCCACGACCTCGTGTGCTTAGTAGCGCAGCGCCTCAGCGGCAGTGACCCACTATGGCGGCAGGCATCGGGCATTAAACAAGACACCGCAGGATTTCGCTACTTTAGAAAGATTGTCTCGTTAGAATAACATGATCTTAGCCAACTAAGTTATCTACTGAGGAAACAGAAAAAAGCATGTCGACTCACGAGCTACTTTTCCCAGCTCAAATTGTGAAGCTCACAAGCTAATAATAACTTCCCGATTCACTTATGCAGACACAAAAAAAAACGTAAAATAAAACAGCTAACCGAACTTTTCACTCAAACTCATAGTGCCTAAATTAAAAGTAAAGAACTTCCCAGCGATGAGGCAATTAACAAACGGTTGCAGTGCGACAACAACGGGGAATTTAACACGAGTCGGAGGAGCGCCGCGGACATTGTGCCATCTCTGAGTGGCTCTCCTAACAGCGCGACAGCTCTTGAAGCCTAAAGGATTACGCACAAATCGTGCCCGCTGTATTCCACAGCTGAAGTCATTCAATGGTAGTTAAGTTTCATTATCCGAACCCAGCACGAAACCCGCGGCTAAGCCGTTACGCACTGCTAGGGTTACTGCCCCGTGAAGCGCCGTTTCAACGATTTCAAACTCCAGGTTTCTTCACGACGGCACCCAGTCAATACACTGATTTTCCGTTGTTAGATGCTCCACCAAGTAAGCCGCTCAGCGGTTGTCACGTCCTATTGTGGCGCAATGCACGGGTAATTCGAAATCCACCCCTTCAAGTTCTGATTCTTCAGTGGTGGCAGTAATGTCTCTCATCAAACACAATTGAAGTGTGTATGTACTGCGTAATTTTTCGAATAAAGCATAGTAGTATCTTGCCTTCATTTCCCCTTGAAATGTTTTTTTTTTTTTTTTTGGCAGAAGTATCGCCAGAATGAAGCCGCATGCTTCATCATTCGGTGGTGCGTTGTAGGAAATGGGGCGATTTCACGCTAACCGGTACCCGATAAATGAGGTAAAGTCTGCGTAAACGAAAGAATGTGTTCTTCGCTCTTATTAATTTAATCCGCTCAGAAATTCCTGCATGTGTTTATCTTCTGGAAGGCCTGGGGCACAGGTATTACCTAGAGTACCAGACTAAAGCGATTCTGGCAACCGTTACGTGGCAGCCTGCTAAAATGCACTAAGCAATCGTACTGATAATGGTACAAACGTGCGTCTGATGGAATGGCGCCGCGGTCATCATTTTTACGCTGCTGTTCTGTTGCTAATCCAACTCCATGAGCCATTTCTACAAACCCTCTCCCCACCAATAAACTCAGCTGATCATTGTTTCCACTGTCCTGCCCCCACGCTCGCTCATGCACCAATCCTTCGCGATGCTCTATTGGGCGAATATTCTGTGGAATCATGTTGTTGATTGGTTATGAGGTTTAACGCGCCGACGCTACACAGGCAATGAGACACGCCGTAGTGGAGGGCCCCGGATTAATTTTGACCACCTGGAGATCTTCAACGTGCGCCGATATCTCGAACACACGGGAGTTTTCGCTTTTCGCCTCCATCAGAAAAGCGGCCGCCGCGGCCGGGAATCTAAGGAATCATGTTGCTCGCGCTAATTCTCCTCCGCAACGATTGATCTATAAAATTTTTTATGGGGAGTCTGCAATCCTTTCGTCAGTTGGTATGATTTCGTCATTTCGTAGCCATTTTATTCAGAATGTCGTGAAGGCTTGTCGATTGACATCATCCAACTTCTATTTATTTGTTTTTTCGCCGTGCTTACAGAGATATAGGGAAATAAGGCAGGTGGTGTGATTGTTCTGAGCTGCTTTCAATGATGGAAATTTTTCAGCAAGCCTAACGTTTTTTGTTCCTTTTTTAGTTTACGTGACTTCTTCTTTTCTCGCTTATTCCTTCTGCTCAGAGATAGATAGATGGATAGAGAGAGAGAGATAGAGAGAGAGATAGAGAGAGAGACAGAGCATTGTCAGAGCAGAGAACATGTGACGAGCTCAGTGAGGAGGAAGCCTTCAGTTTCGACAGGACTGTGCTTTTCACCCCACAGGAGGCCAAGGTCATACACGGTACAGAAAGTAAAAATGCATGTTCCTCAAGATGGCTAACGTCACACCACGTCTGCTAAGTCACGTCCATAGACTGTCCCGCGCTGTTACGAGCTGCGCGCCAAGTAATGAGGTCATACAGGCACCGGGCAGACTCGTGTAAATACATGCGACGGTAAAATACACGGACGCAACACCGGACTTCATTGTTTGTGCAGTAAACAATGAGGAACTGTCTAGACCTCGTGCGCGTGACGCTGTCATAAACGCTGGGGCGTGTCTTTCTGCGTGAGCGCATCGATACATGGTGGGTGACGCAAGATTTGGGCTGCTCGCGCGTAACGCAATTAGCTGGGAAGCTTGCGCACGAGTGTTAGGGCGTACCTCTCGTTGTTTCGAGACGGGAATACGTTTTTGTTCTTGCTTCGACCACAAACATCTTTGCCTTATCATAAACTTTTTGAAAGTGAACGTTTTTGAAAACTCAGTATTTCGATAAAAATTCGACCAAAGCAAGTGGCGACTTAAATGCATTGATAAAAATTTGGCGTTTAGCCCGGCACTTTTCAATAAAACTAGGTTGTTCGGTGATGCTATGGGAGAAATCAGGAATGGCGACTCACACATGCGGTCACGGATGCATGACACAGTGAGTCTCCTCGATAATCAGTCGCCGATAGCCCGCGGACTGCCCAGGATGTAAACCGGAGCTCTATTTTCCCATGTATTCCAGTAGGACCTCCGTTCTGAAGGCAGTCCTCGGACTGCCCGCAGACTATACAGGTCTGAGAAATCGAGAAGGCCCAACATTGCGTGCCCTCCGGGGCATTACTTGCTCTCCTCTCTGAGTTTTTCACAAGACGACGCTTCGTATGATACCGACGACGCAAGCGGTTGTGATCGCCTATCCACCACAGTATGCACTTTTATTGAGCGGGGATCGCCGCTTTATATGATTGCCTAACCCACCAGAGCTTGCACTTTCCCGCGCGACTCATTCAATTTTTGCATGAAAATGACGTAGCTGAGTCCCGCTTATGGATACGTCAATTATAAGATACTCTGGCATATAGTTATGGACACCTGACCCACGATGACTTGCTCTCTTCCGCTTGCTCAGCACTTCCCCATGACGCCAATATACATATATAGCTGCGTCGGAATTATGACTACGGCACGTTGATACCTCACAGGTAAGCGTGTGATAATTCCAACCGCCAAGACTTGCACTGAATTTAAGCATGAATTCCCACTTTTCTGCGGCCAAACTGTAGCTGAGTAATGCTCCCGAAGAATCAGGTATGCTACCTTATATATGTTGTTTTGGTACCTTGCTCCGGAGATAAGAACATAACCTACCGTACCGAGCGGTCGAGCCGCTAAAAGAACCAGTGAGTCCGTCCAGAAATAATAACATCTGAGAGATCTGGGCTTTCCTATTTTCTTTTGTATAATGTGCACGAGGGAGCTCGGAGAAGTGCGGTGACATTCGTATGCGTCCAGAAAACTCCATCTTACCCGAGCCTGGATTTCGAGCCGGTACTCTCGGGGTCCGTTGTCGTAGTCTAGGGGCTTGTTGATGACGATGATGCCTTCGAGGGGATCGGAAAGGGCGAACGAGTTGTTCTCATTGCCTCCCTGGAAAAACATGCGAGAAAAAGACGGCCCAAAATGTGATACGGCGTACCTTCCTGATGCGCGATTGTTCGTAAACACATCCCTGTGACTTGCGGCGGATCGGGAAGCACAGATTTTCTGAAGCACGGTTCTGTTAGTCTCAAGGCACCGTTAGTCCAAGGTGCCTTCGCTGGCGCGGGTTAAGGCTGTATGCTGCACCCCTGTTGTTTATCCTAATGTCGGAGAAGTCCGGACATCACAAATAAAGTGTCAGGCCGGGTTCAGTCTGTTGCCGCAACTGTCGTAATAACTTTAAAGAATGACGTCATTTCACGTCTCAGCCAACCGAACTGCGTGATACGCTGTTTTTTTACGTCCATAGATCACGATATGGATTTTACATCGGTAGTCTGAACATTGCATCATGCGTTTATGCCCCACTTTTTTTTTCATGACGGAAGTAGACTTAAAGTGTCCCTGAAACAACTCCTCTCCTTTCCTTCATCTATACTTTAATATTCGTCTATACCCGCGATTTTCCTGGCTTCAAGGGCATCATTCAATGGTGAAATGCGTAAAAGATGAGGCGTCACTTGTATTTTATGGTTTCGTTGCAGTTGCAGCAGCACACGTATTTTACGACCATTATGAGGGGCAGCTCGATGGGAGCGGAGCAGTGTGCGCATGACAACCGGATGTGCGGAGCCAATCGCAGTGCACCGCTTACTGCTTGCTGGAGACGCCATAGCGTTTCAAGTGCTTCCAAGCGCTAAAGGAAGGGGAAAACTTCGAAGAAGGTTTAAATTGGGGTTTCACGCTCCGAAGCCACACCTGGGCTATCAGGGGCGCCGTACTGGGGGACCGCATGCAGACCACCTGGGAAGCCTTTAACGTCCACCGAAATCTCGATACACGGGCGTTCTCGTTTTTCGTCGCCATGATCAAAAAAAAGAAGAAAAAAGAAGACGAAGACAAATAGCCGCCACGGCGAGCGCCAAACCGGCGCACTTGTGGTCAGCAGTGCAACGCCACCGCGGTGGGCGGGAAAGCTTCGCAGCAGCACCCTTGTTCGTGGCGCCCCTCTAATTCAATCTGTTTGCAAATAAGATAGCGATGTGAATAAATGAATGGAATCCATTTTAGAGTGGAACGTGTGCAGTAAGTGTACAGCTGTATTGTAGATTGATGCCAAAGGGTTCCAGTACTGATCCCTAAACGTGCTGCTGAAAGTGACAGCGTTATAACCATCACCATCCCCCCATCATCACCATCAGCCACTGCAGGACAAAGGCCTTTACCACTGACTTCCAAAGACTCTTGTCCAGCGCTGCCCCAGACAATTCGTGGCCTCCCAATTTTCTCATTTCGTCCTTCCGTCGAGTTCTTCCAGACCCGTCTCTCGGTAGCCACTCCGCTACCCGGGTGGTCCACCCACCGGTTGTCATTTCGCCTCAATACATGGCCAGCCTAAGCCCATTTCTTTTTCTTTAGTTCAACTATGATGTCTTCGACTCGAGTTTTTTCCCTCATCCAGAAAGCTCGTTTCTTGTTTCTAAGTGTTACTACTACAGTCCTTCGTCTCATGGTCCGTCGAACCGATCTAAGTTTGCTTTCCAGTTGTTTGGCCTCCACCCCATAAGTCATCACCTCCTGTACGCATTGGTTGTACCCATTATCTGTCATTTTATGAGGACTTTTAGGATGACATTTAAAAAAAAAAAACATTAGCCTTCTAGGACAGCCTTCGTCAATCTCTGCGAAAGATCACGCCGGAACTGACCTCACAAAGCGAAAGGCGGGGAAATAGAGAAAACAGCCGAGCAGCGTTAGCGACTTACCACAATGGCGTAGGTGACGTCAGAGTTGGGCGTGTTCGGCTTGTCTCGGTCAATGGCATGGACGCCTCGGAACACGGTCAGGCCCACGGGTGTCAACTGCGCAGGAATCGCGGGGCAAAACAAAACCAAGAAGAGCGTCAAGACGAAGACAAGACAGAGGGAAAACAGTGAGAGGCACGCCGGTGCTGAATCCCAGCGGCGCGCATGGCTCTGCCAAAAGCGGGCGCTGGGGCGGCCGCCTTTTGCGACCGAGGAGATCGGACGGCTCACGGCCATTGATTGGACTAAGCCGTATTGGGGGACGTGTTCGTTAAAAGCTTCCTGACAGGGCCCCGAAATAGATTCCCGGCGGATTCCAGCTAAGCCTCGAGCGAGTCAATACGCTTTGCGGACCGGCCCAGTTACCGCGCCGTGCGCTGTCGCTTATGGCAGGTGTGTTGCGTACAGTGCGGAAATGTAGGCGGCGTAAGAAATGAGGCGTGATTAGAGGAATTTTGCACAATACGCGCGGGAAGAAATGGATCAGTGTTCGAAATAGTGTTGAACGCGCCGAAGCTACACCGTATCTATGAGGCGTGGTGTTGGGGAGAGCGGGAGAGCTTCGGATTAAGTTAGACCGCCTGTAAATCTTTCATCATCAACATCATCACCAACCTATCTACGCCCACTGCAGGGAAAAGGCCTCTCCTATTATTCTCCAATTACCTCGGTCCTGTGCTAACTGCGACCAATTTATCCCCGCAAACGTCTTGATTTCATCTGCCCATCTAACTTTCTGCCGCCCCCTGCAATGCTTGCCTTCTCAAGGGATCCACTCTGTTACGCTTAATGACCGTGGGCGTAAATCTAGGCATACGGGGTTTTCGTTTTACGGCGCAGTACTCAATAGCTACCTCCATCGCAATACGCTTTATGGCATACTGACCTCGTAACAAAAGAATCCGCGCGCGCGTTAACGTAGCGCGTGTGTTTGGACATGTATGGCTGCTGCGCAAAAAAGCTAAAACCGCGCCGTCGTTTTCACGTGGCTGCAGTGAACACTTCTTCACATCTGCGCCCAGACTGTGAAGCAATGATAACTTAGGACTGGTTCAGCAGTGGCGCGCTGATGTCGCGCTGACGTCAATGATTGCGTCGTAAGCGGTTCATATAATCGATTTTTCGCCACTCGTCATGTCAGATGGGATGAGAAGTCGTAAGCGACCACCACCCATGAAAGAGGAGCTCATCGAGAAGAAACGGCTTCGTGCAGCCGCCGAGCGTCGCCAATAGGCGGCGAAGGCGAGCGACGACAAACAACGGCGCCTGACCTCTTTTTTAGATAACATCGTGAGCTTTATAGTTACTGCATGCAGCAGTGCGCAGGGTTCCAGTTCCAGTCAATCTCATTTTGGGTTGCTCATTGCACGACGTATAGAAAGGAAAAGCGAAGTACGTGACTATGCACTTCAAGATGTACCCGTCGGGTGTCTTGCTCCAGGGTGATGCTCCAGGGTGACCATTGTAATGCTCCAGGGTGACCATTCTAAGCGGCCTAGTGAGCGAATTCGGCGAATGACGAAGTCCAACATGAATTGACTAAAAAAATGCATGTGCGCAGAGAAAACCACACAAAGTGGGCAATGTGTTTTACATTGCGCAATATCCCAGCGCAGATGCCCTTTTTCACTCAAATTGAATGCTCGGCCTCGTCATTCGTTGAATTTGCTCACTGGGTCGCTTCGATTGGTCATACTGTAGCATTGTGCTGAAGACGCCTTACGGGACTTCTTAGAGTGTGGACACGCTGTTCCATTTAATAGCTCAAGATTTTACCATGACGCACAACAAGCAAAGACTGCACATTACAACTGCCTTTAAAAAGTAACCCAGGCCGGGAAGCCTGTGGGGACTGTAGTATTGACGGAAACATGTGTTTAGTTGCTGTGAAGCTTAGCCTTAAGGCGATCGCACGAAAACAGTGTTGAATGCCGTGATGTTCTAAAGTCGTGCCGCAGGAAAGAAAATAGATATATAGAGAGAGGGGGGGGGGGGGGGGGGGGGGGGGGGGGGGGGGGGGGGGGGGGGGGGGGGGGAGAAACCTCGAATCTGAGTAAGGAAACGAAACCACTACATATTTCGCGCACATGGATCAGGTGGTTGTTCAAGCTTTGGCACGACGCTAAGCCCATGTTTTGTGACATGTGCATTACCACTGGGCACGACTAACTACCTTTTCACAGGAAATAGCCTCAGCCTTAGGTTACGACAACAGTTCAGTATGGACCGAAGGGGAATTGGAATTGCGGTTTTTATAGGGGGATGAGTATTTAC